>NC_056522.1:229405832-229414406 GCF_019175285.1 Sceloporus undulatus | reverse complement strand
TAGAGCTAGAAGGACCCACCTTGTTGAGTAGCTTCATAATCATGGGGGAGGAGGGTGCTATTATAATAGATGAAAACTTCAGAATTATGGATTTTTTTTACCCATTCACTTTCATTCCAGCTGAACCATGCTTTATTCTTCACCATTGATCACCAGAATGGACACTTCTGGAGCTAAAGAGCAATTTGACAAGGTATTACTATAGGTGTCATCCTCAAATACTCAGTGTAGATATTTAACTGAAGCTTCTTCTTGAAAAATCTGAATTCTGTAATGCTGCTGCTGAGGTAATCTGTAAATATCTAGATTTTTTTTTACAAACAATAGCTGCTCTATCAATAGGCACTCTGTCAATATAGTCTAAAGAAACAATTATTAATATCCTCAAGATATAATTTTAAATTAGACATTGTAATATTTATTTCAAACTGCTAAAGGATCAATTTACGAGTAACATGAGTAATGCTAACAATACATTAATGTTGAAAGAATGGTAGTCATGAGGTTTCTCTGTGACATGTTCCTCAGCATATCAGGTTCCTAATTTTTGTTGGACAGTTTGACCTGGCCTGCTTTCTGGGCCACACACTGAATGATGAATAAACTGAGAATCTTGACAGGAGCAATTTCTTAAAATACTGACCCCACTATCTTTGCAGTCAACATTTCCAGCTATATTCCAGATTGACTAGACCCAGGTTGTCATTTACAATCCTATGTGTATCAAAAAATTCTACCAGTAGGATATTCCATTTTTCTTGATTGCAGAAAGATACACAGCATGACTATTTCTACCCTTTTTCTTGTTCATCATTGCATTTTGCTTCTACTGGTAAAAATAACAACTGGAGTTAAAGCAGCTAAATGTTAGCAGTGGGGGAACTGTGGGTGGTAGAAACACTTTGACCACCATCCAGAGGCAAATGCTCATATTCTGTCCTTTCCTTGATATAGAGGTAATCAGGGTTGCCAAAGCTAACAGTGATGACCATCTGTTCAGTGATGTGAAAAATATATTCCAATGTGCAAGTTGGCTGTGATTTCCTTCCTTTCCAAAAGCCTTTCTAAATCTGAATCCCTTCAGATGCAGTTAGACTATATGTTCTAGCATCTCTAACTATTGATTATGCTAGCTGAGAGTGATAGAAGGATGTTTTCCCAACATCTGTGGACTAAAACCTGGGGTAGGCCCTGCCTGCATTCAAAGCTGGAATAAGTACCTTCATAGCTTGGCACTTATTCTGTGAAAAAAAATGTACAGCTCCCAAAGGTAAAGGCTCTCCCCAGGCAATCTCCTACCTTATTCAGGACTGTTCGACCAATAAAGAACCATTTTAGTTTCAAAAAATATAAACAAGGGCATAAATAATTCAATTCCAAAATATTTATTACATTGTGCACAAAATTCTGTTTTGTGCACAGAGATGGGCAAACCAACCATGTGTGAGTAGTGAACAGGTTTCCAAAGCTGTGTGGTTTTCAAAGATGTTCTTACAGCAGAAAGAAAATTTCTAGAATTAGTCAAAATTGCTTGTTTTGTGAAGAAAATCAGTGAAGAATCACATCCGTGGTGCTCCTCCACCTGGTATGCTGAAACATTTTCTCCATAAAGAGTTGAAAAAAGCCCTGTTCACATGTACATATATTGTTAGGTCTCCACTCATAGGAGTTTATCACACACAGTTTGGTTTTTTTAAAATATGTGTGTATCAGGGTGTGAGGCATCACTTTCAATATTTTATTAGCAAACATTCTAATTAAAAGTTTCTAACCAATTCCTGATTCGATGCCTTGTATGTCCTTTAGATGAAGTTCCTTTGGAGCCTAATGCCTACCAATAAAGTTCTTAAAATGCCAAATTCTCTACTTAGATTTAATTCTCTGTGCCTCTTTCAGCATGTGCATGCCAAGCCCTTTTTCTGTAATGGAAATTATAAATTATTTATAAATTATTAATGAAGTATAGATGATCCCAAACATTCAGCGAATGAAATATTTTTTTCATTACAGCTTTCTAAAAAGGCTTATTTCTAAATGATTCACCCCTCCAAGACACCTTCTAGGTTTCATCCACTTTCACTCCATGAACATTTCTCTAAAGATTACTTTCTTCAAAATAAATGGCCAGTCCTGCCAAACCAGGTTTCAGGGATGTATATGCTCTAGTTTCATGACAGCGCTGTCCAACTTATTAACAGAAGATTCCTCCAGTTTTCCAAGCTTTCTTTTGCTGAGAAAGAAGTCAGATGTGTGGGATATGCAGAAGCTCTTCAACTGCATGATCAATAACACTTAATTGTGCTCATTAACTGAACTCTTTTCATTTATGGAATACATGCAGGTCCCATCCCCTGGTAGTGTCAGCCATGAAAAGCACTGCTATTCCACTTTAACTGCTCTGGCTGCCTGCTGTTGCATTCTGGGATTTTCAGTTTAGGGAGGGGGCATTTAGATTTCTCAGCCAAAGAGCTCTTAGGCCTCACTGAACTGCAAACCCCAGAGTGCAACAGGAGGCAGCCAGAGCAGTTAAAGTGGAATAGCAGCACTATAAGAGGGTAATGTGGTAATGTGGATAGTCTGATGCTCACTACACCACCCTGGCTCAATACAGATATTTACATCTATAAATAGAGACTATTTACAGTATTTTAGTTTTAGAAGGATCTGGGTTTGGGTGCACATTGAAATCTGCACCCCATCCACATTCTGTCCAAAGTCAACACTAAAGGGTGGCCAGGGGGAGGAAGAATTGCTTTGGTTACCTCCACATTTTGGTTAGCTCTTGTCCCTAGAAAAAGCCACATCACTTACTTGTTGTCTACATCCAGTGACTGTCAAAATGAGCACTAAACATTTGCCACATTTCAGTAAACAGTTTTCCTTTTGTTTGCTTGCTCGTTGATATGGTTTTAATGTTGAATAAATTCAATTAGCCTGGAAGAAAGAAAAACCACAAAGAAAATTGTATTCTGTTGTGCATTTCCTTCAAGAAAATTGAATAATCATGGTACTTTTCAAATTCTTTAATCCTGAACTTGGAAGACCTGAACAGGGCTTTGATAATTCTTGGAGGCCTCTCTTTTATAAGGTCACTATGCTGCAGCTGTCTTGAAGACATTTGACTACAGCAAACTCATAATGAGACCATTCGGTGGGTACAAACCCCATAGAAAGATCAGCAGTGATTGTTTCATTTTGTTCTTGAGACAAAAGATGCATGGCTGAAAAATATCTTTAGGAGATATCTCTGAAAGTGCAGTAACACCAAATGGACCACAATGATCCCCAGATTTTGGTTCTCCAGGACTTCCACTTCCAAATGTTCCTGCCCATGGGGCCAATAGTCAAAAAATCAGGGTGCTGAAGACTCAAACATCTAAAGGACCAAAGTTTAAGAACCACTATAGAAAAAACATACTGGGCTAGACAGACCACAGGCCAAGTAATAACACCTTCTCTGTTCAAGAGTCTGGTGCATTAATCAGAGGGAGTTATTTTTATTTGTTTATGTAAACCTCTAAATGCAAGTCAGAGCAAAAACAGATGACAGAGTTTATTGTGGACATATATTTACCTGAAAAGACATCATGAGGTGTCTATTTCTTTCCTGTTCCTTTCAGATGACACATTCTGGTGACATTATTTCATGAAAACATTTCATAAAGCCTACAGAATTTGACAGATTTATAGATTGATAAAAGTTATGCTCATGACCTTTCTCAGTTTCCATTAGCAACAGGTGTTACAAATGTCAAATTTATACAACTACTTCTCGGAGTGTGATGTGTGGGACCTTACCTTTAAAAAAAAAATCCATTCCTTTGTTGAAGCTAAATCATGAAGCATTGCCTAGTATTCCCAGCTTAATGCATATTAAAGTAGCAAGTTTTAAATCATATTATGCTTTTTGCTTTTTTAATGGAATACAGACATGTTTAAAACATATAGGTAGAGAAAATGTCTCAAACAGGACAAATGTCCTTCAAATGTGAGGTGGAGTGAAATCTGGAAGCAAACTCAACTCCAAGCATACTTATTAGCAAATAGGATTCACTTTTAAATCTTGCCTGTCCTCAGTTCAAATCATGTCAGAGTTTTCTCACTTTACTTGGAAACTTTAATTTGGGAATATGGAAACCTTTTTGATCTGAATTCCTATTTGGGAAGAGTTTCTTTGGAGGACATATTCCAGGAATGCATAGCACCAGTGGCATCACCAGGGAGTTGCAGAGGGTGAGGATCACACCAGGTGACACTCTAAAGGGCATGCCATCACTGCTCCTCAATATACCTACCTTTTGGCATTTACCGCCTTCCTTTTAAAGTGCTTTGAGAGATGGTGGGAGTGGAGTGAAGTTCAGTGGGGGGAGAAAGGGGAAGCTCCAGAATTGTTTAAAATTAAAATTTTAATTTTGGTTAAATTTTGGGACTGGCTATGGGGAACATATAACTTTCTTGCTGAAACAGCTTCACTGGCTACCAGTCAGATTCTAGACAGAATTCAAATGCTGGTTTTGTCATATACATTTCAGAATTTTAAACTTTTTTTAAAAAATTAAAATTTTGATTTTTAAAAAAATTATACTTTTAAAATTTTATTGTAAAAAAATCACATTTTAGCCAAATCTTCACTATGTACATGCAAATACATGATATTGAATTTTGAAGGTATACTTTTAATTTTGCTAGTTGTTTGTCACAACTGTTAGCATTACATTCTGTTGTATATGGGAATCAGTTTATGAATAACATTAGTGCAAAAAAAAATAAATTACTAAGGATTCTGTATGGTGTGAAATGGAGGAGGTCAATTGGTGAGTGACACCAAGAGTTAATGCCATTGGGTGACACCAACCTTAGTGACTCTACTGCATAGTGCTAAAGCTAGGGTAAAGTAAAGCGAGCTTTGCTGCTTAAGAGTAAGCCTGAGTGGGGCTGCGTCCACACTGCAGTAATGATCCAATTTGACACCACTTTAACTGCTATGGGCCAGTGCTATTGAATTCTAGGAATTGCAGTTTGTTGTTGCACCAGAGCTCTCTGACAGAGGAGCTAAATGTCTCACAAAACTACAATTCCTAGAATTCCGTATCATCAAGCCAGGGCAGTTAAAGTGATGTCAAACTGAATTATTTCTGAAGTGCAGATAAGGCCCGGGATGGCTTCTACAGCTACAAGGCACAACTCAGCTCCACCTCACAGTTTCTCAGCCTGCAAGCCAGAGTTCACTTCAAAAGGAGCCTGGTTGTGAGAACTAGAAGAGAAAAAAATAATTTTATCAATATTCTTCATTCTGTGGGAATGTCTTTTAAAAGTATGTACTTTTGGAAGATATTTTTCTTCAAGATGTTTGTACATGCTAAGAAGTTTTCCCAGAATCACTTTCATCCTTCTCCCCCACAAAGTCAGGTGTGGTGTGGGAGGTAGGCAGACAAAAAGTGTTGTCTGCTATGTTCTGACATCTGGGGCATGATGTTTTAGGCATTTCTTGGGACCTCCTGGGCATCCTCCAGAGGTCAATGGGGACACATACATCCATTGCAAATGCACACACACCACACACACCACACACACTCCTTTAAGCCAATAGCTCATGGTGAGCAAACAAGTATTCTGCTTTGATGGGCATTTAGCAGCAAGCTACCTCAGGCACAGTACAGAGGGACGGCGCAGAGGGATGGGTTCTTTTTGTGCCTCCAGAGTGATGTCACGAGTGCACCAATGGTGCACTTCTGACGTAACTGGTGCGCCGTGACATGTGAACGCTATGCGTCCGTTACGTCATAATGGAGGCACCCGTGTATATGGGACGCCACCATTATTGTGCCACTGGCACATTTTAGAGTTAGGAACTGTGTGGTTGCATGCGGTCCCTTTTGCGTGGTCTGTGCCATGCCATAATTAGAGACTAGAAAAATTACTCTTCCCCACCCCAAACTCACAGAATATTGTGGATAGTGTCCTTACTGGCTAAGGAATTCTGGGAATTGCAATCCAAACGTTAACTTTTCTCATCTTTTCCCCAATCTTTTAATTAAAGTTTTTCAAACACACATTATAAATTAAGCATAGCAAATAATAAACACATTCATTGAAATATAGTCACAATACTATAAGAGAATTAGGTTAGATAAGCATATACACACATAGTTACTCTAACATTGCAGGCAAAACATTTTTGATTTCTAGCTTTCCTCGCATTGTGTGTGTGTGTTGTTTGCCTTAGAATAATTTCTGATTTATGGCGACACTAAGGCTAACCTCTCATGGGGCTTTCTTGGCAGGTTTCTTCCAAGAAGATTTGGCATTGCCTTCCACTGAGGCTGAGAGCATGTGAGACATGTCCAAGATCACCCAGTGGGTTTTCATCCCATTGACATTCCTTAAATATTGAGATTATCTTCCACTTAACGGCATATAGAAATACTAACTTTTCCAATCTCTGATCCAATCTTACGAATTTTTCAGTTGGAACTTTTAAAAAACCTACCACATCCCACAAAATAGAAAACATTTTATTTTATTTTTTAAGTGAGCTCAGAACATCTGCTAGCTTAGGATATCAAATGGGAGCCATCTTAGGACTTGGTGAGCCCTATGGTACAATGCACCATTTGTTTGCTTTTTTTGAAAAATGCTACATTCACATAGCCCTCAGTTCAGACAACTAATTACTAAAGCATGGGAGATACGTCTGATATCCCAGCTGCAAAGTACAGTTCTAACAATTTGGTTTTAATTTGGCACACACAAGCAACTGATTTACATGGTGAGAAAACAGATCACGAATCTACTAAATTGATATCAACGGGGAAAGGATTTGATCAAGAAGTGGACAAATACATAAATTCATTGGCCGTATAAAAGCCTCCTTATTCTGTGCAGATAAGTGAGATTTATGTTCACTGGGGTAGGTAGCTATCAGCAATAAATGGCTTTAAGAATGCATGTTCAGTGAGCACCTTCTTAAGATTTCTATGGCACTGTGTGTGACAGGGATAGTGAGGAAAAAAAATATTTCCCTTCCTTCATCCATACCTAAAAAGCAAGAAGAAAAAAGAATTGCGTTTGTCTTTATAGACAGAGAGAACAACGAGCAAATGGGATTTTTGTTGGTATTTACAAGTCAATGTGAATTATGTTAAATGTTCAGGATAATCAAACAACACCTGCATTTCACAAATTTCAGCAGCGATGTAAGGTAAATATATCTAGAGTCATAAACAGCTGCTGAAGCAGATTTTCTCAACAACAGCATAATTCCAATTATGCATTTTTTATTTTTAAAAAAGGCAGACGATAACTGTTTATATATAGCGGTAGGCAATGTTTTCGTATTAGGGATGTTTAAAACTACAGCAAGCACTACATTAAAACCATATCAGAAAGGTGTGTAACATATATGTGTAACATGAATGTGAACTAGTTTTAAATATAAATTCACTTTGGTTTAGCTTATTTTTTTATACTGTTTGTATTTACTTGCTACAAATGCATAAGCAAAACAGATTATTGCTATTCTCACTCCTGTTTTCTTCATTCCTTTCCTGCCTCTCCTCTCCTCTTTCTTCTATCCTTTCAATTTCTTTTGATTTCTCTCTCTTCATTCTCCTTCCTTCCCCATTCCAACAGCAGAAATGAGATTTAGAAAAAAGGTCCTCTTTGTGTGAAAGAAACCTTTTTCACCCTTGTTGTAGTGTGTGTGTGTGTGTGTGTGTGTGTGTGGGGAGGGGGGCTGAAACAAACAGGCCAAAAGGACTGCAGCAGGACTGTGCTGGTGCCATTCACACCAGGGGCATGGCAACCATGTGCATCTGGCCCTGATTTGGACTGCCATTGTGGTCCTGAACCAGGCCACAGGAAGGAGCAAATTCTTTCTGTCCCTTTTTGGCCCAGTTCTTCATCAATTTTGCAGTGTTAGCACAGTTTCCAGCTGTGTTTGGGGCTTGCATCATCTAAATGCTACATCCCTAATTTATCCCCATACACAGTTAAGCCTGGGGGAAAAGTTCCCATTTATATGACTTGTTCCTTTTGTGAACGATGGCACTGTACACATTGGCCATTAAGGCCAGCATGAGGGCAGAGTCAGGGCGTAGCATCCTCACAACGTATGCCCAACTCTGCCCTCCACACAGTACATGGTATCATGGCGCTCCTCTGATGCTGCATCCATATGATGCAGTGACATAGGAGCAATGCAGCTATGGTGCCCTTTCAAGGGCACAAAAAGGAGCCACTTTTTGAAGCTCCTTTTTGCACCCTCAAAAAGCTGGATTGGGGTCATGGCCCCGATCCAGATAGGAAAGGAGTGGTGTCCTGCCCCTTAGGGGCTGTATATATAGCCCCTCAATCACCACACAACGTCTCCATGACTCCGCATTAGAGAAGTGAATGAGGAGTCCAGTGTGGTGTAGTGGTTGGAGCATTACACTATGACTCTGGAGACCAGGGTTTGCATCCTGGCTTGGCCATGTAAACTCACTGGGGGACCTTTGGAAGTCACACTTTCTCAGCCACAGAGGATAGCACTGGGAAACCCTCTCTGAAGAAACATGCCAAGATAATCCATCT
>NC_056522.1:229391647-229405822 GCF_019175285.1 Sceloporus undulatus | reverse complement strand
TTATTATTATTATTATTATTATTATTATTATTATTATTATTATTATTATTCCATATGTTGGAAATGATTTGAAGGCACACAACAACAACAACAACAACAACAAGCTTTCCTTTGCCAGCTGACTCCCCTTAAAATGACGTCCTCATGAAAGCAGCAAATAGGCTTAGGAAAAAAATGATAAAGCTAGCATGGGACAGTGGTTTAAGTGTTGGACTAGGATTCTGGAAGACCAGTGTTTGAATCCTCTCACAGCCATGTAAATCTACTGTGTTAAATCATACTTTCTCAGCCTCAGAGAAAGGCAGTGGCAAGCCTCCTCCAAATAAATCTCCCTATGAGTTGGAGCATAGCCCTCCAGATGTTGCTGACCATGTGGAGGGCTAGATTCCAACTCATAGGGTTTTCTAGGCAAGATTTATTTGCTGTTCAACAACATGTCAGACATAATACTTTTTTCCATCCCAGATTTCAGGAGGAAAAATTCCATTTGTGCCACACACAAGACATGTTGAGATGAGGGACGGGAGTTGGTCAGTTGTATCCACCTCTGACCTGTTGCAACAGCATCTGTGTGACCAGAGTTTGCAGAAGAGAAACATCTACTTTACATGCAGAGGAGTCTAGGCCAGAGACAGAAGAAATAACTCCTGTTTTAGATATGCTTAGATATCCCCTATAGAGAGAAATTAATTCATCCAGAGACAGAGAACCTTTTGTCTTTTTTTTTTTTTTTTACATTTTGTCATGGCAGGTTTCTGTATGCTTCTTTGGTTTTATAGATTCTATAAGAACTAACAACAGCAAAGAATATGAAAACACTTTTACCTAAACAGCTGGAATAGGTATTGTAGACAAGAAAAACTCATCACGTGGCTCTTTCAAAGAGAAATATTATTTCAACAATCTCTTATCCAATGGCTGCCCATATACATTAGATACCTTGAGCAGCCACAATTTCATTTTTTGGAATCAACCATTTCACCAGCCATTTCACAATGTCTTTTTGCTCCTACTAAGTTCATTGTGGTGATGGCTATAGTGGTCAGTTCCTCACCTAATGGTGCTTTTTAAGGCTAATCTTCAGATGGCAGACATCCAGTCTGTCATGTGGGCCATATGTTGAGCCTTATTGGCTTTTTTATAATGTGCCACAGTTTAGGTTTTTTTGGCATGGACTTGGATAACCCATGGTCACTTCCTTACCACAATAAGGTACAAGACTTTGTTGAGAAACAATTGAACATAGTGAAACAGAGTTAAGACTTTGTGAAAATTGATGCAAAAAATGAATATTTAACTAATCTATTCCCAGGGAAGAAGAAATAAGAAGGAAGAAATACAACGTGATCTTCTTGATTTATATTCCTAAATAATTAGCTCTAATCCAGACTATTACCATATTTATGGTCCATCCATGAATATGTTTGAGTCATTTAAGAAACTACTAGAAGATATACAAGTCTGTTCAGTGGGGGTGAGTGTCCTTAGAAACTCTCCAAAGTCACTTGTTAATCAACACAGTGCTAACTAAATACTGAGGCCAGAAGTTACTTTCTCAGGAGCAGAGCTGGGGGAAAAACAGCTAAATTGATAGGAACAAATATCAGAATTCAGTACTTTCTTTTGACAGGAAAAGGATTTTTATGAAATTGCATCATTTTAAAAAACTAGGGAATGTTGAAATCACTTTCAAAATGTATACCTGCATATATGTTAATAAAAAGGTCCATAGTTCCTTTTGAGATTCCGCCTCTGTTTATGAAACTAGGAAGGCTTTTCAGCAAATAAAAGAACTTGTTGCCAGGCAGGGGAGGGAGAGGGACAGAAGCAAACACTTTGACCATGAATGGTTTTGATCTCCTGCATCTCTGAACATCGAGTACAGCTGTGGTGGAGCACTATGAGAAAAAAAAAATTAAACCAGGACAGATATACAGTAGCACACCATGCTTCAGGCAAACTGATATTTACAAAGGAATATCAGATCATGGCCTTAGATCGTGAATTGTTTTTGACTAGAAACAAACAATTCATATATAGTTAGTGTGAGCATGTTTGAACGTGCAAACAACACCTAAATAGATCATGGATTAATATTAGATTTGAATTCGGCATTTGACAGCATTTAAGCCTAACATAACTCTTCACTAATTTCTTTCTTCAAGGAAGAAATTAGTAATTTTAGAATTTTCTTCCCACTGTGCAGTTTTCAAAGATGATGGAGATGATGTACAAAATTCATGCCTTGGTTTCTTTTGCCCCAAAATGTGAAATTTTTTGCAGAATAAGCCTTGAACTGTGAATATTCTTGTCTGTCTGGGATTCTTTTTGTGATTGTGTCCCAACACTCAGGAAACATATTTTTCACTATTTTGGGGACTATTTTTCTACTAACAATTGTATGTAAGCTTCAACTTGCATGATAGGACTTCTCTGTTTCTGTGCAGACGCCAAAATCTGATCAGAGAGGAAATAAATGTAAGATGTATCTGAGGAAGCTTGAAATTGGAAAATGGCAGCCACTTCATATCATTCTTTGTTTGAGTGGAAGTTTTCTTCTATGCTAGGTCATACATGGATTATCATGTAGTAAAGAAGGCACTGGTACAGCTTCCTTTGGGTTAACTTAGAAAAATGCTTGAATCTCTAGAATTGTGTGCTATTGGTTGCATTTGCACTGCAGAAACAATGCAGTGACACTGTTTTAACTGCAGTGGTGCAATGATATGGAATTCTGAGATTGGAACTCTTCTCCATCAGAGAGCTTTGGTGCTACAAATCCCAGGATTCCATATCACTGAGATGTGATAGTACATCAAACTGCATTATTTCTGCAGTGCAGAAGTAGCATTAGTTCCAGGGACTTTTCATTAGAAAAACAAGCTGATACAATGAGGGTTACATCCAGAACATCATGTTCCTCCTAGTGTTAAGGGTTTTGTGATATCAAGGAATGAGGACTGGGTTGTTTACGTGGAAGGAATCTGTAGACTAGCTTTGGTGCCTGTCCCAGAAAGATAATATCGGCAAGGAAAGTTAGATGGAAAGTCACCTCAGTCCATGCACAATGAGTACCAGTGACTTAGCAACTTTTAGGATATGGTATTAGAGGATATAACCACTGACCACAGAGCCATTGTTTACATTCTGTTCTGTCAGAGTGTGTGAAAGATATGCATTTCTTTCCATAAAGTTAGATGTTTGATCTACCAGTATGGCATTTTCAGTTTTCCTGAAGTTCTTGGGAGGACCAATTATGCTTCAGGAGTATAAGAAAATTTATGAAGGGGAGTGGGAAACCTGTGGCCTCCTAGATACTATGCCTCAGTGGGTCCAGGCTGTATAGTAAGTGGTAAAGAATTGCATTGTAGTTCAGAACATCTGGAGGACAAAGGTGGTCCAGACTGCTCTAGGGCATATCTGATCAGGCTCCTACTGTTAAGGCCAGCACCAATCTGAGCTTTGCCTTCTGTATGCATAATTACTGTAGAACAGATGAAATAGATCTCTTATTGAACTGTGTTTCAAGATGAACATGGTTTTACATACATATCCAGATGTATTGAGGCGAGGGAGGAAATGCAAGCCAAGCCAAATAACTTTTCTTTCATTTAACTGAGCCATGCTATTGTCGAAATGAAAATAGCATTTGTGGTTTTCAAAGTAGGGTTAGTGGGCTTCATTTTCATGAATATTCAGTGTTTTTCATATTACTGCTCTGCTCATTGATCATGAATATGGAACACTAATGGCACACTGGGTGCTGAATTAAACTCTGTCTTTATAGCTTGCAATTCCGCTCACTTTGGAGGTCACTGAGAGTGGCAAAGCTGCTTCTCAGCTTTAAAAGCACTGTAAACACATTCCTATTCCACCATTGCTTCAAACTAACACACACAAGGGCACTACTAAGAGTAAGACCTAATATGTGGTGAATTAATTCAGCCTGAATAAAACTCCACAGATGTTTGGAATTAGATTCTTTAAAAAAACAACCAAACACAAACTCAACGTGGTGAATAAGAACTTAAACTAGGAGTTCCTAAAAACAACTTCTTCTTTTCTTTTTCATGAAGAGGTGAACGTGGACAGGATATAATTCATCTATCTCTATTGTGCACTGAATGCTTATCCACGGCTGAGGCTTGGATGACTGTCTAACAAAAAAAGAAAAAGAAAAAACTTTAGACAGTGAACTGAATTGACTTCTTTATTTCAGGGAAAAAACATTCTTTGAATCTACAGCTCTGTCTTAACTTTGTTTTTAGCTCTCTACATTCTAGCTCCCACTGGCAGCTTCTATGTCAGTCAAGCAACTCTCTGGGTTCTGGTCCAAACATTAAAAGTGCTATCCAAAGTATTGAACCCTACCCCCAAAACAGGTTCAACATCTTGGAGTTTTCCTTTTGAAATTCAAGCTAAAACCAGATCAGATTCACTGACAAGAGTGCCGTCAGCCACAACTTTGGGCCCCTGTATCTTTTCCACAACCTGTTGTGAATTGTAGTACTGCAAAAGTATGCATAATGAGCCTATCCATTGCTCTCTTCTTATTGCTAGTTATTGGCAACTCTCCCATACAGTGAAATATTGTTTGGCAGTTAACAAAGGAAGTTGCTGTGGATTGCTGCTTCTCCATTGTACATATGCAATTAGAAATCTCAGCATTCTCATTGTGAACTATTGTATATACTCAAGTATAAGTCAATCTCATGTATAAATCAAGGGCAGATTTTGGGGCTAAAATTATGGATTTTGTTATGACCCCTGGATAAGCCAAGGGTAAAATTTAGGGGCATATGACAAAAGGATGTAAAGGATGAAACAAAGGAAAATGATGCCAAATAATTTACAAAATTCTGGCAGGAACAACTGTTTGTGCTCACCCTAAAGGCTGGATGGATGAAGAGAGAACTAGGTTAAATTGTGGTTGTGTGGCGGAAGCAAGCAGGCATGACTGGGGCTGAGGAAACATGTTATGTCAAAAAGGTGGAAAAGGCAAGGCAAAGAAAATGGTGACTATGGGGTCATTCAGACTACCTTTTACCCCCCGCTCAGAAACCGGATTAAACATGGGAAGTTCATATTGGCCCTGATTCTTCCACAATCGAAATCGAGGCTTTCACACCCATTCCAGGGCAAATGCCCCTTGGCTTTGTTCTTTTGAAAGTGGAGTTTTACACGTATCTTTTGAGAAAAACCGGGTCCCAGCAAATATGAACTTCGCTCCGGTCATGATCGGATCAAGTTCAGGGGAGGGATTAGGTCAGAGGGAGGGCAGAAGGCAGAACATGCCTCCTCGTCATTGGGGTGAAGGAGGAGGAGGAAGGAGCAGGAGGAAGGGAGCCACGGAGGGCAGAATTGGGGCAAAGAAGGAAGGAGCAGGACGAAGGGTCAAGTACAGGGGAGGGATTAGGTCAGAGGAGGGCAGAGAGAGGAACATGCCTCCCCTCTTGCAGGCAGCTTTCTCTCTTTTTTTGTATTTTTTTATTTTTTGGCACACTATGCAAATAGTTCTATTGATACATTTTGATAGAATGTGTCTGCTTGTGCTACATCTCTTTCTTTTGCTTGCTCCTGGCACGGCACCTCACTTTGCAAGAGGCTTTTTTAAAAAATTATTTTTTTGTGTAATATGCGAATGCTACAATGCGAATGTTACAAATATTTCTCTTTCAATTTGGCAAATTGATACAGAATGCTTTTGCTACATATGTGTATGTGTATGTGAGGCATTCTGGGGTGGCAAAGCAAGAGGATGCAGAGATGGCATTCTGAGGTGATGATAGATGGCATTTTGTGGTTGAAAACAGAGGCAGAGCAAGGAGATCCAAATAGGAGCGAAAGATAGGTTGCATTTTGGGGTGGCAATCAGAGGGAAAGCAAAGGAAGAGGATGCAGAGATGGAATTCTGGGATGAGGAATTATTACTATTATTATTATTTTATGTGTATGTGAGGCATTCTGGGGTCGCAAGGAGGGAAAGCAAAACAAGAGGATGCAGAGATGGCATTCTGGGGTGAGGAATTATTATTATCATTATTGTTATTATTGTGGCATGAAGAGGATGGCATGGGGGGAGGCAAGGACTTCAGAGGTAGCATTGGGCTAGAAGCGAAGGGGAGGCTAGAGGCTGGCATGTGGAAATCCATGACTTTGGGGGAGTCACTCTTTCAGCCTCAGGGGAAAGGCAATGGCAAATCTCCTCGGAACCAATCTTGCCAAGAAAACCCCAGGATGGGGTGACCCAAATACACACACACACACACACACACCTGGAGGTTTTTAAATTTGACAAGTTGACAGAATATGCGCACACTGCCACCAGTTTTTCAAAAAAAGGAGGGGGAAAAGCACCCATTCCGTTGGCCAGTGGGTGTAGGAAACGTCACGTTTGACGAAAGTGAAAGTGAATTTGACTGACAGCAAAGGAGCCTTCATTTTAAACCGGTATCACAAATGTGAACTTCAGGGGGGTAAATTATCCCGATTGAGGTAAAACATAGTGGGCACTTGTTTCCAAGCAGATTTGAGGGGGGGGGGGGGGACTTGGATCTGCCCAGTTCTATCCAGGACAAATGGATGAGTGGGAATGGGGCCTATGTTAGCAGTGATCACAGTCTGTAACATTAATGTGATAACATTGCCAGATTTTAATCCAGAAAAGTTGACAAACATGCACAAATGTCTTATTCAAATTCTTTAAAGCCTGATTTCTGTTGGTACTTCTTTGAATGGAATTGTTTAAGAGCCTGATTTTTCTTGGTACTTTTTTGAATGGAATTGTCTAAGAGCTGTCACTGCCACCATTTTCTCATCCAGTCATTCAAAAATATGAGAGGTGGCACCTCAGCAGAGAGAGGGGTTGGTACTTTTTAAAGATGCTTCAAGGTTGGACTATGCTCCCACCTTTTGCCACTCTACTTAGAGAAATGGATTTTTTTTTTTAATGAGAGTTAAAATACACTGAGCCATGGAAATGTCAACCCAAGTTTTTTGGGTCAATTTTTGACTAAAATTTCTAGACATTTGCATGAGTATATACATTATTCTCAAGACAGTGCACACATGACTGCACCCTCTGGAGCCACATTATATTAGATAGTTTAAAGAAACTTATGAGAAGAGATCATACCAGTCCATTGGCTGATCCTTTGTCACTCTTCACCAACAGTGACTAGCAGTCTGAAAAGGAGAATGTCCACTGTCATAATGATGAAATACTGGCACATGATGAATTCCAATGAATCATTGTCTTTCTCTCCTTTTCTCTTTTGGGCAATACAGTGGTACCTCGGGATACGAAATACCCAGGTTACGAAATTTTCGGGATACGAAAAAATCCCATAGGGAATTATTGTTTCGGGTTACGAATGTTTTTTCGGGTTACGAAAAAACTTTTGGTGCTTTTTTCGGCTTTTTCGCACGGAATCGCGGCTTTTCCCCATTAGCGCCTATGGCAATTCGGCTTACGAAGGCTTTTCGGGTTACGAAAGCGGCCGCGTTACGAATTAATTTCGTAACCCGAGGCACCACTGTACCTTTTATATTTGTTTTTGCACTGGAGTCAGCCACTCCTATCCTCTAGCTGTATTTTTTAGAGAGACAGCTTAGATCCTTTCAGAGAAGATCAAGAACAAGCATCCCCACAGCCAAACAGATCCTCATCTGCAACTCCATCTCTGTAGGGCATATGAAATAGGCTTTCCTATTTGTTATTTTCTGGGCATAAAGAGCACCCGCTTTTGCAAGCACCTAGAAATGGTAACTGAATCATAAATTGGAATTTAAAATAAGGCTGGAAGGCTAAGTCAAGTAAGCTTCCTTGAAAGTTAACTCTGTCAAAATCAATAGGACTTATTCATAGAAAATAAGTTTGTGAAATAGTAATTTATTTTCCAAAAAGAAAAGCAATTTTCTAGTACATAGAACAAGATTCACTCCCCCGCAAAGTGCATTTTGGCCCTTCTGCATTTTCCCAATATGGTTGTTGCTAAAGAAAGGGAAGAGTGGATTTGTCCTGATTCCGTGCATGTGTGCAAGTATGAATGCATAGACCTAGATATGGACCATGTAACTCCATCATGCCTAGCCCCAGAGGCAGGTGAAAGGCCCTCCCTCCATTCCAACTGCCATCACCCTGGCCTTGGAGGGAGAGGAGAAACAGCCATATCTGCTGGACTTGATCCCTTTGCCTTCTGCCAATTCCTTTTCCTTTTGTGTCATGTCTTTTTAGATTGTAAGCATGAGGGCAGGGAAATGCCTAATTAAATATCTGTAAAATGCTCTGAGAGCATTTGTTTCTGAAGAGCAGGGTGTAAATACAATAAATAAAATACACAACCAATAAATAAATAATGTTGTTATTGCTGTCTTCACATTTGCCCCATTCTTCCTTACCCAGAAAGCAGATATTGCTCACTGTATTTGATTAGCAACTGTTCTTTAAGTCAGGGATGTGGAAAGGGTGGTCCATGGACCACAGACATGTGGCTCCCTAGGCCCACTTGCTATAGACTTAACCTCCTAATGCCACCCCCCCAAGGCCATACCCACCCAATTTTTAAAAAGAAAAAAACCCTACATTTTCAGCCCAGCCCATCCCAACACTGAAAAACACCTACTCCACCACAAATACATGGCATTGGGGTGCTTCTTCCCTTTCTGACGTAGAAACCTCAGGGAGAGAAACACAGAAAAAAAAAAAACACAAGAAAAAAAATCCTAGGCCTAATCCCAAAACCAGAAATGATGTGACATTGCTTCCAGTCACACTGGTCACAGTGGTGTGTGCTCCATCAGAGGAGAAGTCAGAGCAGGAATAACCCCTACTTCCTTCAGAGTTTCTGAAGCCTGCTTTAGGTACAGCCAGATCCATCACAGTAGAAAACATGATAGTGCAAAACAAAACAAAACGAAAAACCAAAACAGTTGTTACTTTGAATTTGTCAGTATATCATATTTCAAAAGCCAGCTAAAGGCATGTAGGGACAATGGGTTCAAGCCTGATTAAAAAGTCTGTGCAAATAGGCTGCTTAAATCAAACAAACCAAACAAGCTTCATTTATATACCGCTTCATACCATCTAAGCAGTGTCTAAGTGGTTTACAACTGTAAGCTAATTGCCCCCAACAATCTGGGTACTCATTTTAGCAACCTCAGAAGGATGCAAGCCTGAGTCAAGCTTGAGCCCTTTTGCTGATCTTGAACTCGCAACCTTATGGTTTTGAGTGAGTGGCTGCAGTACAAGCATTTAACCACTACACCATCAGACTTTCATGTTCCCTCATCCCTTCATCAGCCACTTGCCTCCCCCCAAAAATTGTTACAAGGGATGCAAAAACCCTTGGCAAATGCAGGGAGCTATGGCACAAGGAGCTTGGGAGGACCCGCCAAAATTTGGGCATGAACACTTTCTCTAAAATGAAACCTTGTATCTATGGAAGACAAATACCAGACACAGCTCAATGAATACAGTACATAGCAGAGAAGAGATATTGGGAAATGAAAGAAGGGGAACTCAGGCAGTAATTCTTTGTATGAATCCAAGAACACATCTGCAATTTTATCTGTGACATATTGATGGATCTACCAAGTGTAGCAGCCTGCTGAAGTTCAATAAATACCCTACATATCCTGATAGCCTCAATAAGACCAAAACAAACAAACAAACAAACAGAAGTGACCTGTTGTCCAGCCTCAGGGAGGAGTACTACCCAGGAGGAAAAATGTAGGATATTCAAGAAAAATGTTGGACGTTACAAAATAAAACTAAAACACTAATATAAATATAAATTCATTTCATATGGTTTAGTTTCATCTATATAACAGACACTGTATATTATTATGTACTCAACCATATTTTTCTAATCAACTTATCTTCATTAAAATGCTTTGTTGGCTTGCAATATTTGTCTGAACAAGGCAAATGCAAAATTGTACTTTACTAGCAACAAACCCTTGACTGAATCTACATTTAAATTATTCACTTGTCCATGGTGCTGAAATCAAAGGGAAAAAAATCTTTCAACATTTGCATTGTGTCCTCAAGTAGACCATTGCCCAACATGTTTGCTGTCCTATCCCCTGCTGACAAACACACTTGCCCTCTGGGTGTGAGTCTTGGCTGTTGCTGCTCCTAGGGAAAAATAACTTTAGAAGGATCTATCCTATTCCCCTATTTGCAGTGAGGACAGGTTGCCAAGTAGGTGCATTTCTTGAAGGAGAAAAGCAAATAACTCAATGGGATTTTTAGTCATGCTCAGAATTGAGGACATTTTGGAATTCCTCCTGGACAGAAGATTGAAATGTAAGACATGTCCAGTAAAAGGAGAACATCTGGCCACCCTGGGTCTTATCACCCCAAGAAATGCCCCCCCACTGTTTGTAATATACAAAGTTTTGTATTACATGTTCTAATCTAATTACATGCCTCCAGCATGGCAAAATCCACTTATCATCAATATATTGCAAGTTAAGCCAAAGATCTTTATTTCTGAAATTAATTTTAGAGGAGGAGGATGTGGGGAGGAAATGTAGCATAATTTCCCATTCAGAATTTGCTAAAGTGATGGGAGATGCAGACTGTAGCCAAAGGGCTTTGGTAAAGAAAGGCATCTAATATAAAGCCTCAGGTTATGCTTGTGACATTTTCATTTATTGCTTATTGACATTTGTGTCTGCCCTCTCCTTTTCTCCTTTTTCTTTTTAGCTATTTGTGTAGCAAGATAATTAGGGAGATGAAATAGCAAGGCAGGTGCCAAGTGATAACCATACTTCCTCTCTAGGTATTATCCAGCAGACAACAGACTTCTAGGGCATCTATTGTCTGTTAGCTAGAGACTGGTAATTATGATAGATTATAACCACAACTTTTCCTGTCCCTAGCATTAGACGACACTCCTCTGCACTTTGCCTGGGACTAAGCTCTCTGAAAGATGCTTTCCACAAAAACAAATAAAGATTATGGTTTCCATCTATTGCGTTTTCAATTTCAATTTTACCATATATATCCATGTACAAGTCAACCTCATGTATAGGTCGAGGGAAGGTTTCAGGATCAAAATCCTGGATTTTGATATGATCCATGGATAAGTCAAGGGTAAAACTTAGGGAGCTATAAAGAAGGATGGAAAGGGGGAACTACCACTTCTGTCCCTCCTTCTCCTTCTCTGGACCTCTTCCAACCAATTCCCAGGTGCTGGAGGAGAGGTTTTAACATCAGATTGAAAAAGGAAGCAAGTGGATTTAAATTGAGAGTTGTTTCCATAGGAAGCAAGGTCTTGCAAAATGGACCAGAGAAAGAAACAAGTAAATGGAGAGGCTTTTTGATAGGAAGCCAGGGCTTGCAAAATGGAGCAGAGAAAATCAAGTGGATTTAAATGTAGAGGTTTTCCGATAGGAAGCAAAGGCTTGCAAAACGGACTGGAGGGGGAAGGAATTGGTGTTCAGTGGAGATTGGGGCATCAGGCTTGCTTGCTTTAGGGCCTTTCTAAGCACTACTGACGGACTAACTCTTATATAAATCTACCCAACATTTTAGGGTCAATTTTGGGGCATAAATTTCTCAACTTATAGTCAAGTATATATGGTAATCATCTTTGTCTGATGAAAAAACCATTGACATTTGCAAGTTAGCATAATGTTTTTGTACCTTCTTGTTGGCCAAATAAAATAATCACTAATGTGCATTTTGGATTTAGGATATGAAAAAGAGTATGTATTTTTAAATGGAAGAATGCATGGACAAAAAGTAGTGGATTTTCAAAAACTACTAAGTAAATGATGAAGAAATTTTACAGATTTCTAGGAACCCATGGGGAAGTAGGAGAAGAAACAGGAATATCTATAATGAATTAGTTCTACTCTAAGGAATTTATGCAGCTACAATTTGATTGGGTATAGTTATAAGAACTGTGAAACTTCCCAACAGTAGCCATACTCACATGAATTAAAAGTCAAGATTCTGAAAAATAATTCCCTACTTTGAATATGCACATAGCCTTTTAGTCATGTTCTATTGTTCTCACCAAACTCTGTAGAAGTTAGAAATGCAACAGGTTGAGAACAGAACACCAACCCTGGTTTGTGATCTTGACTTGTAAACTAGCCAGGTTCTCCAGTTAGGATATGCTAAGCCTCTACTTTTTCGTTAATTTTGTGTTACCACTCTAAGAAGGAGCAAAGTTGGAACAAACAGGCTGTGTATATTGTATATTGTGCATATTTTTATGTTTTATTAATGTACACCATTTTGAAAATTTTGCAACTTGTTCACTTGCTTCCACATTCGGCCAATATGAAAGAAAACTCCCACACATATTGAGGATTCAACCCACCACCTATAAGTACAGTTGACCCATTGTATACACGGTGGTTCTGTTTTGGACCCTCCACCCACTGATGGCAAATTTCACAGGGCCTCAAGTCCCATTCTCCTCAATGTCAGTGCTACATGTGTGCAACCAAGTTGGTGTGTGACATGCATATATTGCCATTGAGGACAACAGGGTGGCACAATCCACTATGCTCCAATCCACAGATAGCAAATCCACAGAAAGGAAGAGCCAATTGTATAACTAAAGACTTGGTTGGCTAAGAGACCACATTCTCAAATGTACATCCTTAAAATCATCTATAGATGATCTACTGGTAGATCCACATGCTCCAAAGAACCAAGCCATTTATTGCAGGGCATCTAGTGTGGTGGCACTGTTATGTGGAATGATATTCATTTTGAAAAGAGGCACTCTCCTACTTTTTCCCCCAGTTTCCAACTGATACTAAAAACATGCTTACTTTTGAAAATCTTCTGTGATTAGTGCAATCTAATATATATTTCTTCGGCCACATTAAGATATGTTGATTTAAGTATTGCACATTGTGCATATTTTATGTTTTAGTGATGTGCCCCACTTTGAAAATTTTGAATCTAAGCAATATATTAATATATGTGAATACACAAAAAAATACAGTTGGCTTTCCATATTCACAATCTTGAGATTCATGGTTTCTATTATTCGCGAGTTCAAGTCCACTAATGCAAGCATTCCTCCTCCCTTTTCCTACCTGATCACTCCTTGGGAAGCCCAGGGAGAGATTGGGAGGCAAAGGCAGGAGGTGCCTTGCCCCCCCCCCCCCCGACCCTTCTCCTCCCCAATACTCTCCTTGGGCACCCCAAGGAAATGATCAGGGAGGAGAAGACTCTCAGAAGGGCCATGACACCTCTTGCCTTCTCCCTGATCCTCTCATTGGGATGCCCAGAGAGAGGACTGGGGAGGCCAAGAGTTTTGGACGGGCCAAGGCACCTCTTGCCTTCTCCTCCCTAATCTTCTCCTTGGGATGCCCAGGGAGAGAATCAGGGAGGCAAAGGAGGGACCAAGGCACCTCAGGCCTTCTCTTCCCCATCATCTCCCTGGGCTGCCCAAGGAGAGGATGGGGATGAGAAGGGGCAGAAAGGGGATGGGAGGGGGGGAGAAGGGAGAGTGCACTTCTGCTCCTCTTGTCCTGCTCACTCTTCCCTTTAACTAGCGTCTAAGTGGGGCGTGGATTTTTCCATATTCGCAGGAGTCTCATTCCCTAACTCTCATAAATATGGAGGGAGAACTGTAAATAAATATGGTAATACATTATTATTAATTACTGTGACAACTATTACTACATTCAGTACTCCAGGGCATGACACTGAAGTCAGTGTATTATTATTATTATTATTATTATTATTATTATTATTATTATTATTAGCCATTATTTATAAAGTGCTGTAAATTTACACAGCGCTGTACATACAATCTTTTTAATTAGACGGTTCCCTGCCCTCAGGCTTACAATCTAAAAGACACAACAGAAAAGGAGAAGGGAGTGGTGGTGGGGAAGGGGATGAGGTCCAGCAGTTCTTCTCTACCTCCGAGGCCTGGACCAAGGCAGATGGACTGGGGGGAGGACATGGCTTCTTGGAGCTAGCCTGCCTCTCTCTCCCTCAAGATGTTGGCTGAAGGGAGGGCTTGTCTTCTTCCAGGCAGGCTTGGTGGAGCTAGCCTGCCTCTCTCTCCCTCAAGATGGAGGATGAAGGGAGGGCTCATCTTCTTCCAGGCAGGCCTGATGGAGCTAGCCTCCTCTCTTCCCCCAAGATGATGGATGAAGGGAGGGCTTGTCTTCTTCCAGGCAGGCCTGGTG
>NC_056522.1:229356899-229386647 GCF_019175285.1 Sceloporus undulatus | reverse complement strand
ACAAATCCTGGATCTGGAAGGTACTGTAAAGGAGGAACTATGGCATGCCTGTTTTATCACCCCATCAAATCCCATTTTCTAGTGATGCATCCCTACAACATGGCTGTTTATTGGCCACTGGAAAGCAGAAGGGCAGTGGTAGAGAATAGTCCAGCTCCATTTCTGCAGCTGGATGCAAAGCAGCCTCAGGCTCATATTCAGCTGAGTTCAGGTTCAGAAATGAAGGTGGATGCTTCTCCCACACATCCCTACTTTCCATCCTCCAGCCATATTGGTGAGGTAGAATCATAGAATCATAGAATTGGAAGAGACCGCAAGGGCCATCTAGTCCAACCCCCTGCCATGCAGGAAATCCAAATCAAGACTCCACTACACTCCGAGGGAGTGTGTTCCACTGTTGGACAGCCCTTACTGTCAGGAAGTTCTTTCTAATGTTGAGGTGGAATCTCTTTTCATGTAGCTTGCATCCATTGTTCCGGGTTCTAGTCTCTGGAGCAAGTGAAAACAAGTCAGCTCCCTCCTCAGTATGGCATCCCTTCAAGTATTTAAACAGGGCTATTATATCACCTCTTAACCTTCTCTTCTCCAGGCTAAACATCCCCAGCTCCTTAAGTCGTTCCTCATAGGACATGGTTTCTAGACCTTTCACCATTTTACTTGCCCTCCTTTGGACACGTTCCAGTTTTTCAACATCCTTTTTGAATTGGACACAATATTCCAGGTGAGGCCTGACCAAAGCAGAATAGATTGGCACTATTACTTCCCTTGATCTAGATACAATACTTTTACTGATGCAGCCTAAAATTGCACTGGCCTTTTTAGCTGCCGCATCACACTGTTCACTCAAGTTCAGCTTGTGGTCTACTTGGACTCCCAGATCCCTTTCACACATAGTCTCATTCAGCCATGTGTCTCCCATCCTATATCTGTGCATTTTATTTTTCTGCCCTAAGTGCAGTACCTTGCATGTCTCCCTGTTGAAATTCATTTTATTAGCTGTGGCCCAACTTTCTAGTTTATTCAGGTCATTTAACAGGTCAGGTGTATCTGTTAAAAGATGGGTAAGGAAAGGAACATGCCATAGTTTCTCCTGATACAACTTTACCATATATCTTCCTAATCTGGGATCAGCTAACTACCAAAGCTGTAGGAGTGCAGTCCTGTAAAATATGGTTTCTGACACAAGGTTTTTGCAAATTGCTTTCACACAAGCAGTTACCAGTAATTTTGTGTACTACAGTCAAGTAAAAGGAAATAAATCAAGGGATAGAATCATAGAATCATAGAATCATAGAATCATAGAGTTGGAAGAGACCACTAGGGCCATCCAGTCCAACCCCCTGCCATGCAGGAAATCCAAATCAAAGCATCCCTGACAGATGGCCATCCAGCCATCTTAAGGAGGCTTTGCCTGAAAAGCCAGTTTCAACGTATTTTAAATTAATTAATAAATAAGTATATGTCTATGTGAACCAATCCTGGGTGACCTGAAGTTGAATGTCTAAGCTAAATCCACTGAAAAATATTGGTTGTGGATTCAGATTAAGCTGTTCAAAAAGTATACCTGAGGACTTTAATAAAATCTAAGGTAGCCATGAAGAGCCAGCATGGAATAATGGTTTGAATACTGACTATGACTCTGGAGACCAAGGTTCGATTCCAAGCTTGGCCATGAAATCCACTGGGTAACCTTGGGTAAGTCACATGCTCCCAGCCATAGGAAGGTAACAGCAAAACTTGTCTGAATAAATCTTGTCAAGAAAATTCCATGATAGGTTTGCCTTATCGTTGCCAAAAGTCAGAAACAACTTGAAGGCACACAACAACAACAAGGTAGCCATGCTGTAAATCCTAATGTATGCCTAAATCTGGTTCTAATCCCTTGTGCATGAAGTGTGTTATGAATAAGGTCATACATTTTCAATTATTTAATGTTTTCATTAAAATTCAAACCTGTATGTAATGTAAATATTTATTCCCCTGCTGGGTGAGTTTTGGCTTATTTGTAATGACTGTGTGTATATTTCAGGACTTTTTTCTGAAAAATGCATTTGTTTTTTAAAAATCTGGCCAATATTTCAGTTTTATTTATATTTTCCCTCTAGACTCACCTCTATGATTTTAACCCTTAATACACCTGAGCAAGGATTCAGGCTGGCTATCCACTTACCATGTTTAGTCCAGAAGGTGCCTCTATCCCCTTCCCTCTCCCAATTTCATTATTAGGTGATATGAGTTTTGTTCATAATGCTATATCTGGTTTGGATCCTGTAAGTCACAATCTGAAATTGCCCTTATCAAGTAATGCACATATATGATCGACTGTGGGCTGACTCCAGATTTGACTTGGTGGGATGGTTTAGCAAAGTGTGCTCTAGTTGCTGTTGCTGGCCTCTGCAGTCAACAGTGAACCAGGGCCAAAGATACAGTAGTTACTTGTAAAGGGAGGAAATGACCTACACATGGAGTTGCCAGACTAAATGGAGAGAGTGCCTATTAATGGTAGTGAGGAAGAGGAAATTTCAGTAGGTGCACATTGTTACCTGTTTACATTACAACACAAGCTGAAACTCCCTCCTCTACACAACCTTTAAAGCTGCAGGAGCCTTCTCTAGGTTTCAGCCTGGTAACACCACTACATATTTGAAACAGAAGGCATTAGTGTGTAGGTCTGTGAGTGTCCATGAGTCTATGAGTGAAGGCACTCCACTACTGGAGGGAATCACCCTAATACCACCAGTTCCCCCTGCCCTATGACACCACATGTCAAAAAAATGGTATTAAAAATGGCCAATTGCATCTTTCTCCAGAGCAAATGGTCCTCTGACCCTCTGATCTAGCCCATCTACACAACTATTACATTTTGGGATTTTCTTTAGATGAACATGGCTTTGAGAGACCGTGATGAGGATTTTCTGTTCTTCAGCATTTACTACATCATTGCTGCCTCTGTCCTTGGTGGTAAGAAGCAGAGCTCTCTCTGTGATAGAAGGTGGAATGATTTCCAGAATTTCTTTTACATGGTAGAAAAAAAAGTCAATTAAATTCTCTCTAAGGGGGTTGTTTCTGGAGTTTACAAAGGAAACAAAAACAAAACCTTGGCAGGGATTGAGTCCTTGTCACATTTAAATTACACTAGATAGCTTGCATTCTTTACTAGCCAGCTTCCTTAGAAGGCAAAATGGAGTTCAAGGCAAGAAAGCTGAAATAACAACCATTAGTTAAAAATACATGTCTAACCTTCTGCCACTGCTAAAACTATCTCTGTACCTGCAGCTATGGTGCCCTTGCACAACTTCCATTCTCTGCAGTTGAGTGTCTTTGGGGAAAAATTGCCAGTGGCTTGTGCCCTTAAACTGCATTGTTATTCTGAATGCACTAATTGCTGTATAAGAATGTTAAGCCTGCTGCTTAATCCATTTGCAAGAGGAGAGCAGTATTTCTCATTATGGTTTGTTTCCCTAGGAATTGGTTTAATCAATCAAAGATTTGCTGAACCTAGAGGTCTGCTCAAGGATCCATGTCACCCTCATGGAGGGGTAACATGGGAAGGCTGAGGAACACTCTGATAAGTATTTTTCAACCCTAAGAGCCAACCATTTCTTTTGAGATTGGTTCTTTCCTCTCTAATACTCTGGCTCTCTCAACATAATGAATGAGCTATGGGACATGCGAGGCTCACAGTACCATTTGTTTCTTATCCTTAAGGAAAAAAATGAACCCTTCTGTCAGTGAGGACTATGCATAAAAATAAGAACTTTCTGTAAAACAAATGTTGAAGGTGACCTACCCAAATAATTGGTATAGCCATTTTTGTATTATTTGGGATGGGAAGCAGAACCATTCCCTCTGGATATGTATTTGTTCTGCTTTATACTTTGTGTTTTAAATTTAATTGCTCTAAATACACCTTGAGTGCATGCCTCAGTTTGGGTCTGAACCAGTGTGAGGCTCAAAAGGATTTTCATCTTTGGTGGGGCAAAGCTTGGAAACTTAATTAATTACATAATTATATAATCCAAGCCACCTCCTGAAAGTGTAAATGTTTTGAAGATCACACTGCCATAACAAATGGTACAGAGACATTTGTTCTTAATCTTTGAGGAAAAGAGAAAGCTTCTGTCAGATGGTGTTGTTTATAAAACAAGAGGTTATATATTGTAATGCATATGTCATAGGTGACCTATTTAAGGAACTGACACTTACATGCAGTATCTTAACTTTTGATGGCTCTTCTGTAAAACCACTAGGACCAATGGGAGTTGTAGTCCCAAAACATCTGGAGGACAGCAAGTTATCCATTACGTGTTTGGGTTTCAGTCTCAAAAAGTAATTTTTTTCAACTCTGATTAACCCCATCTTATAGTGAGATCATCAACAATTACCTGATTATTAGCAATAACATGATGGTTATCAGGAAAGAAATATAAATAATAATAGTAATAAATAATTTATTTATATTTTCACCTCTCCCTATGGATCGAGGTGGGATTACAACCGGGTAAAATATAACTTCTTGATAAATATCACAATAATGACATTACAATTTTTAAAACTAACTTCTAGGGTTCCCAGGCCACTGGGTACTGCTGTGCTTCTCTGTGTTTCCAGGTTGGTAAACAAATCTCTATACAATTGGCACTGGAGAAGGGAGACTTGATTTTTGTACATGATGTAGCTTTAAAACCTGGATGCCTATCTCCACCTTATTCCAACTTGCTCATTGTGATGGTATTTTTGTGTATGTTGTCTATGTACAATATCAGTGCATCAAAGAGCCAGATGTGAGGGGAGGAAACCACGGAGATTGCTGATAGATGCATGCACATGAACCCTTCTTTCTATTTGAAGTAAGACAGGGAATAGAATGCAAGGATCAAAACTCACAAGCCTTCTTGTTGTAGAAAGCAAGTGGATGCTGCTGCAGGAGAGGGTGTGGGATCTATGTACTGTAGGTAAGTCCGTGGAGAATGCAAGCCCTAGCAGGAATAATTCCAACAACTGTAGCTAGTAGGAGCTTTCTGTTTGCCCAGCTAAAGCACAATGCTTTCCTTGCCCTGGCTCTGGGTAGTTGTGCCAGCTGGTGTAATGTCATAGAGACTCATTCAGGTGGTAGATGTAGGAATATGTATATGTAGGAAAACGGCATTTTCCATGATTCCCACTCTTATTTTCATATTGATTAATCTATAATTATTGAATTATGTCAAGGAAGGACTTGAGACTCCCCTACTGGCTAGCAGTCCTAAGTGCAGTGCACTTCCTTGGCTGTGCCCTGCTGTAACACTACCTGCTGGCTGCTCAAGTACACTGGAGTGAGATATCAGATCCTGCATCTAAATATCTTGCTGCCATTTGTTTGTTGGAATCTTCATTGAAACATGTTCCAGTTGCTGCTGCAGCATGTGTTGTAATGTCTCAGACTACCTTCCCATTTTGGGAATAATACATTTAGATACTCCTTATTGGATGCATACTTGTGGAACTGTGAGGAAGGACACAAGAGAAGACTTCCTTATGCATCTGTAGACTGGGGAATAGGATTTAAAATAATTAAATTAATTAATCCCCAATTAATCCTCTGTTTTCCCAGTTATTCAGCTGTTTTAAAAAAAAATATCCCAGACTTTCCTCATTTGTCTTCAATTTATTTCAGTTGCTGCAAACTGAATTCAAAGTGCAAAAGCTGTTTGCACTCAATTAGCTCAGGACCGCAGAGAAGAGAGCAGAATCTTGTCCTTTCCAGTAGCCCCAAGCAAAAGCAAACTTCTGCAACCTCTCTTACCTTGTCTATTCTTCCGCATTTAAATTTTTGCCATCTTGACTACACTCTAATGTTGCATGGCCACATTTGTCCTGGTTTTCATCTTTGAAAGGTTGGAGGCTATGAATTTGTTCATACATTTCTTATACAAAGGGGCTCAATGGAAGGAATGAGTACTCTAAAATATCATGTCTTAATAATGTCCAAATATACTGGCATAAGAAGGCCTCTTCTGGCCTCTTCCCATTTCAGAAATTATAGGTAGAAAGCACATTTGACCTATATTTAGAGTTGCCAGGTGAAATAAGGGACAGGGATCTTGTACCTAACAGTTGTTTAGAAGAGGGAGTTTCAGTAGATGTTGCTTGCTAACACAACCAAATAACAAGCAAGATTTGCTGAAATTCCCTCCTCTGCACTATTATTAAAGTGGCAGAAACCCTGTCCCTTATTTTACCTAGAAACTCCATATGTACCTGTTTTTTTCTTCTTCTTAGGACCTACAACATCTGTAGATTTTTAAACAGAAAAGGTAAATGTAATCTTCACAATTAATAGCCGCCACCACACACTGATTCTTCCATAATCCCTTTTCTTTCAGTTTACATGTTCTGTAGTTGGGGAATGTTACTATGTTGCTGCTGCTTCTCTCCTACCATTGCATTATGTGACAGAGATTTGCAAAATCTGTTACAACTTGATTTTTAATACTCTGAAGGGTTTTGTCAGTTCCTTTTTCTACCTTCCTCTAAATAAATGGCAAAGTGAAAGTTCTTTGGTACTCAAGTTTCTGCAAGCCTAGAAAAAAAAAACCGTTGTAGAATAACAATGGAGTAAAGTAATATGATTTCTTTGACCTTTTCCAGAAAGTTCATTTTTAATTCCTGGCCTATGTTTCAATTAGTGATATTACTATAATTAAAACATTTCAAAGCACTAGGCTCCATGTTACAGGAGCCATTGTGCTGAGTTAGAAAAATCTGAGCATTAAGCTTAGCTTTTTTCCACTTCTGCCAATATCAAAAGAGAGCCAAGAACAATGGCCAAACATTCCACCTTGCACATTACTAGATCCTTAGAGGTAAAACCAAAATCAGCAGCGTTTGACCAAATGCAGCGTATCAAGGGAGACATAGACCACAATATAGTATCAAGGGAGACATAGACCACACTTAGGAGACTCTATGCAGCCCGCATCCCTTGGGCCACCATCTCACAATCACCAGAAAAAAAATTATTTTAAGATTACCTCCAGAGGCATTTTTACAAGGTGATTCACAGAAAAAATGGTGCAAAAATAAAGCTGTTCTTATTTGGTTTTGCACTGTTCTTTTTGAGTCACCATACACCATTCTTTTTGAGTCACCATACATCTTGTTTCTTAGTACAGATTCAAAGACATCCCTACCAAGGGACAATATCTAAAGGTATCTTTGTCAGTGTTGCACTAGTAATGCCAAAGGCAGGAAGGCCAAACATAAACTGTATTTATGAAGGCCAAACATCTGTCAAGTGGTTTGTCCTTTTATGGCTGATTTAAACAGTAGCAACAAAGAGAGAGGCAAGACTCAATGATGTGGGTTTCAATGGACTTTATTCACTCCCCTGATAAGAATTGTCCTACAATGATACTTGCTATTTGCACTGGGAGGAACAATTTGGCTCTGACTGAGGAATTTTAAGATATTAGATGACAAGTATAAAGGAGCATGATTTTATGCACAATTCACTTAAGCTAAAGTGAATTCAGGAAAACTTATTCCTGAGTCCTCTTGACTGAAGATCGTGGTAGAAGACTCATGTGTCAGGATCAGATATGCTTCCAAATCCATATATATTAGGGTGTGGGTTTATGTGTATGAGAAGGAGAAGGAGGCGTTCAAGGTGAAGCAATAATAGGTGCAAAAGGGGATCTGCACCTTTCATATATCTGTCTTCCTCCACAATGGCTTCTGAGTTTAAAGCTGTTTTTCTTTCTCAGACATGCAATCACTCCCACCGCAAGAGGACAAAGAAAGTAACGAAAGAAGTAGCATGACATTATGGAGAGAAAGGTTGAAGCTGATAATTTTGAAAACTTTCTTAGTGTGTGCCTGGCAGAAGGTTGTCCCAAGGGTAGAAGCTGACACCTCATCACTCATTTTTTGTTCTCTAAGGTATTATTTTAGGTGAGCATCTTTCTGTGACAAGATGATGAAATTACATGGCTTAGTTAGTACTTTATACCTATGCCTGCAAGTGACTTGATTCTTTTAGCGTATTCTCGTATATTAACTAAAATAATACAGTATTTCTGGGGGCAGGGGTTGTGGCAGTTAAGTATGCATATACAAATATGGTTAAAGTTCCTGGATACCATCCATATCTCACTATGTATTTCACATAAATAATAGCCATCTTTTGTCATTGTCTAACTAGAATACACTTTTTTATGATTATTTTCTGATAAGGACCACTATGGTTTTAGTGCTGGACTAGTGGTTTGAGTGCTGGACTACAACTCTGGAGACCAGGATCCAAATTCCCACTTGAGCAAAAAACTCCCCTGAATGACCCCAGGCAAGTCACACTCTCTCAGCCTCAGAAGATGGCAATAGCAAACCCCCTCTGACTTAACCTACCAAGAAAACCCTATGATAAATTTGCCATAAGTCAAAAATAACTTGGAAGCACACAACAACAAATCACTTAATTGTGCATCTGTCTTGCTACAGATTTAAGTAAGCAATAGATAAGAGACAGGGATAGATATAGGTATCAGAGATACAAAATGTTTAGGGTAATAATTGTATGTCTCTTCAGCCTGACCAAAACAAAATAAAAGCAATTGGTTCTTTTCTTTCCGAGAAGGCAAAACTGCCTTGACTCACCTCCTTGAATAGTCCCATTAAGATCCATCCATGCAAAGGCAATAGGAGAGAGTCAGCACAGTGTAGTGGTTTGAGTGTTGGATTATGACTCTTGGAGACAAGAATCCTTGAAAACTGAATGTTTATATCACGAGTTTTGAAACAGTCATAGACACAGTCATAGGTCATGGCAAACCTCCTCTAAATAAACCTTGTCAAAGGAAATGGAAAAGAAAAGAAAAAGAAAGCCCTATGACAATGTCAGCCTAAGTTGGAGTCAACTTGAAGGCACCTAAGAACAGCAATAACAAATGCAGTGAAACTCCTCATATAACAAGATAAGAATTAAGGACTTGGTTCCTAAGACTTGTTTACTTATTTTAGTGATAAGCATATTTGCATCAACTTACTTGAGTGATAAGCAAATGAACCATGAGTACTATATATCATACAGGCCATAATCTTATGAACACCTCTTTGTGAGTCCTACTGATATCAACAGAACTGATTTCTGAGTAAATATGATTTGAGTTTGACTATTCTGATCTTAAACGTTTCAAGATTAATAATTGGCTGCTTGTACTTTTGGCTGCCCATGCCCACTTCATCAAAATAAATAAATAAATGGTGAGCTGCTGTGTTTATATCAAGAATTCTGAAGTGCTCAAGCAAGCAGTGACATCATGCCATAAAACTGTCAAAATAGAGGAATGTGCATTATCACACACATTCTGGTGCTAGTTGTGCGTAACTACACACAACTAGAGTTGGAACAGGATGTGGGACAAAAATACTTTATTGCCTCCAAGGAGGCATGCCATTTTAATAAGTCTTATCTTCAGGACAAGAAAAAGATGTGCTTTTCAAACCCTACATGCATTATAAACCACCACTTACAAAAGCTTTGTTCTAAAGTGCTGGCAATTTTTACCTGGGGCAGGCATTTTACTGCATTTAAAAGGTCTCTGCAGGATACCTGTAAATCTAAGGTGAACTTTCAAGCTCAATGGATATGATGAAATATAAAGTTTTGTTTTTCCAAGTTTTGTGAGACTTCCCTCCTGGGCATTATGATGTACCTTACACTTTGCCGACCTAACTTCAATGTATGGCAGATATTGTCCTAAGAAATAATAAAATGTTCTTGTATAAATGTGGGTTCCGATCTGAAAAATAACAAAAATGTGGTGGTACGGCTATTAAAATGCTTGGAAAATTGAAGTAAACTCACAATATAAGCACCTCATTTTAAGGCAAAAGTTGGGGATATTGGGCATTCTAATGTCAGAAGATTTATACCTGTCCAAAGATAATTTCTAGATTCTTCTTGAAGAATAGGTTTAAGACTAACAAGCAGATGCAGATTGTCTGAAAGACTGTATGCCCCTATGAACTTGCCAGAGTTTTGAGTTCATTGAGGGAAGCTTTGTCTTAGGGCCCAGTCAGACAGGCCAAAATAAAGCTGCTTCGGGTCACTTTGGAGATATGCTGTTTAAGTGATGCATCCCTCCTAAGAGGCCAGAAGCTGCACCAAAGCCACGCTCCAGTTCTAAGGACTGGAGCACAGCTTTGGCACAGCTTCTGGCCTCTTAAGATGTGTGTGTCATTTAAACAGCATACCTCTAAAGTGACCCGAAGCAGCTTTATTTTGGCCTGTCTGTTCAGGCTATGTTATGCCACCCACACAGGAACATCTAGTGAGATTCCCTTTATGATCTCCTTCTGCTAGTGAGTGAAGACATTTTCCTTTAGATAGCCTTTTTGTTGTTGTGTGCCTTCAAGTCATTTTTAACTTAGGGTGACCCTAAGGGGAATGTGATCCTAATAGGGATTTCTGAGGCAAAGAGTGTGTCACTTGCCCAAAGTCATCTAGTGGGTTTCCAAGGCTGAGCAGGGATTTGAACCCTGGTTTCCAGAGTCACAATCCAATGCTCAAGACACCACACCACACTGGCTCACAGGCAGACTTTTAATCACTTGTAATTAATTAATTAATTAATTTTCATTAAAATAGTTATGTCCGGCCCTTTATCTAGCAATCTCATATAATAAAACCAGCCTAAAATTCAAAACAATGTGAATGCAAATAATTTTTAAATGCCCAATCTATATTTTAAAAATTAACAATACTTTAAAAAGATTAAAAACCAGATAAAATGATTTAAAGTGATTAAATGATTAAAATTGTTGCTGGGGAAGGGTCTTCTAAGGAAAGTTAGTGTCCTTTCCTCCACTTTCTCCTACAAGGTAGGTACTGCACATTAACCTTTTCTAAAACAAAAGGAACCATCCACATCTATGAGTAGAGTGGTGAAAACTGAGAGCTTAGGCCACCCAGGGAAAACATAAAAGAAGCACTGACCCTCTCTACCTTATTCACCATGGTGCCACTTCTGATCTTTTTGAATGTCTGGGCAGAAAAATGGTAGTGGTGGCAACTCTTTGACACTGTCCCTCAAAGGAGTGCTCAGGGAATATAGGAGGACCATGATTCTTTTAGGTTCTCTTGGAGTGGACTAAGCTCTTGGCTTTCACCACTCTACTCAGAGAAGGGGATGCCTGTGATGTTATTTCAGCAATATGAAATTGGGTTTTGAATTATTTGAATAAGACTTTATGTATGTTTGTCAGTTTTTCAGGGTTAAAACCAGGCAAAGTTATCCCATTGGTATCACAATGGGTATTTTCTTTGCTTTACCCTATCATCTTTTTTGACATGCATGTATTTTCTCAGCCGCTCCTATGCCTGGTCACCTTCCCCAGACATTGCACATCCATAATTTACCATAGTTCCCACCTCATCCATCCAGCCTTTAAGGTGAACACAAACAGTTATTTCTGCCAAAATGTTGTAATTTCTTTCGCACTGTTTTCCTTTGCTTCATCCTTTACATCCTGTGTTACATGCCCTTGACCCTTGACTTATCCATGGGTCTTATAAAAAAAGTTGCCCTTGACTTATACATGCCCAAACCTGCCCTTGACTTATATATGAAATTGACTTAAACACGAGTACATACAATATTTACCTACTCTTCCCAACAGTATGGTACATAGCAGTAGCCTTAAATATGTAATTTCTGTAATAAAAATCTAATCCAGTCTTAATGCAAGGTTAAGAATAATGCTTTAAACCTTCTAAGGTCAGGGAAGTCAGCATTAAAATTGCTAGTGCAATTTATTATATAAAGCCCAGCTTTACAACCATGCAAGGTAATGTAGGAATGCCTGTCACAACAGTATGAAAAATATGGTTATAATGAGTTAACTGGCTCTCTAGGTGATCAATAGGCAGAGAAAATCAATACGAAATCCAGGCAGGCCCACACAACACAGAAGCCACCATTCCTTGCGGCTAGAAAACGGAGAATGATGTTTCCTCACAAAACCTCTCCATTTGACTTCCCCCAAGTCTGAACTTATTAGAAGCTGCACTGGAATAGAGCAAATATGCCTTAAAATAGAAATGCTTCATTTCCCATGTAGAGTGGAGAGAGAAATGCTTCTTTTAAAAGTGCAGTTATTAGTTCTTGCCTTTAGGCCACAGCCTTCTGCTGGGATTTTCTGCACAATCGCAAACAAAATTCCAGAACTTGGAAAGCAGAGAATGAAAAACTTGCAAAGCAGAGTGTGAGTGTTATGTCAACCACCTTATATTATATAGTATTTATAAAGAAGCTAAAATAGAACAGATTAATGTGGAAGAAGCCACCGAAACCTAGCCCTTGGGAATCGTAATTGCATATGGTTTGAGCTGTCACTCTGCAGCCATATTCAGTTATCTTAAATGTGAAGTCAGTGTTACCAATCTAAAAGACTGCATCTTACTGAGCTCAGTTTTCCTGAGTGATACTAAACTATTGCGTTATCTTCATACAAAAGCCTACCCATGTTATATCCATGTTTCATCCACCTACGTATAGTACAATCTTAGATGCTAGAAATACAGAAAAGGGGAAAGATATAAGGCAAACTGAAGGCCTCATTGCAACAAGGAATGTAATTCTTCAAGGCTGCCTCCACAATGCAGAAATAATCCAGATTGTTACCACTTTAAGTGCCATGGGTCAGTGCTATCGGATTCTGGGAATTATATTTTGTTGTGCCACCTGAGCTCTTTGTCAGAGAAGGTTAAATGTCTCCCAAAACTTCAGACCTGGAATTCCATAGCAGTGAGCTATGGCAATTAAAGTTGTGTCAAACTGGATTATTTCTGTAGTGCAGACACAGTCCAAGTTGCTTCTTGAAGATTTTTGTTGTTGTTGTTGCCCTTGAATCAGTCTTGACCATGGTGACCTTGTGAATGAGGCATCTTCAAGACTCCCTGTCCTCTACTGTTTTGCTTAGTTCCTGCAAAGTCATACCCGTGACCTCCTTAATAGAATCCATCCATCCAGCGTTCCTCTCTTTCTACTTTCCTCCACCTTTCCTAGCATTATTGTTTTTCCAATGAGTCATGCCTTCTCATGATATATCCAAAGTATGACAGCCTCAGCTTTGTCATCTTGGCTTCCAGGGAGATTTCTGGCTTGATCTACTCTAGTTTGTCTTTTTGGCTGTCCATGGAATCCTCAGCACCCCTTCCTTCTGTTCACTTTTTTAACTGTCTAGTGCTCACATCCACACATGGAATACAACGGCTTATACTATTCTAACTTTCATATTTAGTTGTACACCCTTCCTCTTTAATGTCTTTTCTAATTTGTTCATAGCTTTCAAAAGTGCCAGGATTTCTTGAAGGCAGCAATGAGTAATTTCAGCGATCTCCTTCATGCTGTGGGAAAGTCTTCAGAAATCACAAATTTGAAGGCTATTTGCAATTTGGGACTTCTGAACAAACAACAACAATCCCACTTGGTTATTTCATGCAGAAAAAAGCACTTTTTGTACATGAAACACCTTTTTCTGGTGTTGACTACAGAGTTTCATGCAAAGTCTGTGGCAAACCCTGGGACACCACATGGCACCAAGTGCCTTTTACTTCACTCCACCATTATCACTAGTGAGAAGACCCATCACTGCATTTGATGGGGAAACAGGGTACCTGGCCACAGAGGTGGCCAGACACCCTGTTACTATGTCAGACATGGTGACTTCACATTAGTGGCAATGGCAGAGGGAGGTGAGGTGTGTGCGTCAGTAGTGGGTCTGCGGCATAGCAGCAGGCAGACATGTAAATGGGTTCGGCCTATGCTATCCTGGGCCATCTGCTCAGGTCCTTAGTTACTTATTGGTAACTAATGGTGCATCCAGATGGATTGAAAAGTCACATGATTTGTTCCTGTTCTTTCTGATTTTACAGTGGACCCGGGAGCTGATGTAAAAAGTCTTTTACATGCTAGTTGCTGACAGAAAATATTCTGGAACAAACAAATCATATATAAATCTCCAAAATAAAATCAGATCTTGGATGTTCTGTACTTTTTAATCAGTCTGGATGTTCCCTAAATAGCTGTTTTTGTGTGCCTTCAAGTCGTTTCCAATTTGTGGCAACTCTAAGGCCACAATCCTTTCACAATATTTTCTTGACAAATCTCTTCAGAGGGAATTTGCCATTGCCTTCCCCTGAAGATGGGAAAGTGTGACTTGCCCAAGGTCACCCAGTGGGTTTCTATAGCCCAGCCAGGATTCAAACCCTAGTCTCCAGAGTCATAATCCAATGCTCACACCAGTAGAATACTGGTATGAATAATGTGATCATTAAATTGCCTTATGGTAGATACAACCCATTCAAAATGTTGGCTGCCTTTAGGCATTATCTTCAAGCATCATCTTTAGGCATTATGTTAGAAGATTCCCCACTGACTCTTCTGACAGCCAACATTGACCAGCTGTGTAGGATGAGGAGGTGTGTGTGTGTGTGTGTGTGCCTGTCTTCAAGTCCCCTGTTGACTTTTGGTGACCCTCCTTCTGAAATATAGCATACAACATCTGGTATTTATTATACCATCCAAGTACTAACCAGGACTGACCTGCTTAGCTTACAGGATCAGGTGTATTTTAGGGATCAGAGTATTTTATGGAAAGTCAGTCTTGCATATGTCAATGCTTTATCCCCACTGAGTAGTGGGACTCTAATAAGCAGAAGATACTTGATACAGCATAAGAGACTAAGTACTTCTACTGCACAAGTTCAGTTCAGTGTGAGGCAAGTCTAAATCCAGATCTATCCAGGGACAGTGAGTTGAAAGAAGTGTTCTGCAACATGTACATTGCACAGTGCAGAAGCATGTAACACAAATTACACAAAGTCGACCAAAGTAACTGTGTCAAGTACAGATTGAAAGAATATCCTCAATTATTCATTTTCCAGTTTTTTAAAAAATTATATCCAAAGTTTCAGGGACCCCACTGGAAAGAAGTATAGAGCAATTAAACTTTTGTGCAGTTTTCCTCCCCAGTATAGAAATGCTCCAAAGCATTATGTGGGAATTAATCTATGAAGAAATAGATGTGGAAATTTTAACTTAAAAAGCATAGTGTTTCCACAGAAGATTTTCTGCAAAGAAAACATTTTCCCTTCCCACAAAACAAATATGTCTATTTCTCTGTCTATTCTGTCCCTCAGAATCCTCTCAAACATTTGAATATGAAGGAAATGATGCATAGAAATATTCATTTTCTCCTGCGGTGGGAAGACAGATATGGTAATTATTCATCTTTGTATGTAAGGGTTTAATGTGAAGGATTTACATCTGTACTGTCAACATGGTCAAAGAACTGAATAGTTAATGGGACAAGATTTCCCTTTTCAGAAGCCATTCTAATTCATCTCAACAAAGATTTCTAAGTTTAGTAATTCTAATTTAAATGCTTTCCACAAATGGAACTATGGTGGACATCTGGCTAGCAGGCATATCAATTACCAGTCCTTAACAGATCAGTTTTTAAAAAATGGTTTAGGATTAACTACTGTGTATTCTATTATCTTATTGAGAAGGATTTTTTTTTTTTTTTACATAACTACCTATTTGTGTTGAGACTTTTCTGTCAGGCCAATATAAGGGAAGGACCTGAGGCTAGATGAGAAGTTAGCAGACACCCTGGGTGAGATTGGGAAATAAGCAAGAGATGTCTGGGCAGCTTGAAACCATAAGGTAAGTCCCATATCTGTCTGATGGCCATGAAACATTTCATCCCTGACTGGGATGTATTTATATGCAAGTCACAGACAAAGGGATCAAGTGAGCTACCTCAGTGGATAAATATTTTGAACCCTCGGGATCAGTGGTGACTAGTGGTGCAGAAATAAATTTTGAAGAGTGGGATTTAATTATGGCATACCAACAACTTGCCCCACCAGGATTTCTTAGCTAAACATCTTCCATTTTTCCCTATTTTTCTTTTTTCTCCCTTCCATTCTCCTGGCTTCCTTTGGTTATTCCATTCATCATTCTTTTTCTCATTCTCATGCTCTTTCTCCTTCTAATCTCATTTCTTCTAATTGCTCTTATCCCCTTCAGTCTCCTTTTTTAAAACCTTTTCTTTCTTCATTTCTTTCCATTTTATTTCCTTTCTGCCACCCTAAAGAAAATCTTAAAAGCATGACTGGGACATCTTAGATTCTTATCTAAGTATCTGAATAAATATGCATAGATAACATTGCCATATTCGTTGGTGGGGATGCAGATGTCAATGATGATGATTGTTATCACTTCCCCATGACCCAAAGATCTGGCGATTATTAGTAGGCTTATGGTTGTGGTGTTCATGATTCTGTGGATGAGGGAAGATTCTGTAGTAATTCTGTAGTAAGAAGATGAGCCCTCCCTTTGTCATCTTGAAATTGAAAGAAATTGATGACATGGGGTTTTGTTTTGGTTTTTTGCCTTGTGGTTTTTATCTGGCTTTTTATCTGAAGAAGATAAAAAGATAACTGACTATGGTTGATGCATAATGCATCATAACTAATGGCATCACCAGGCATACAACTCTATGACATCACTGAGGGCCTTAGGATTCAGATTTTGGCCCTGAAATCTTAGGTGACACTGACAGCTGCTTGTAGACAGGGGATTCCCTTGAACTGGCAAAAATCTGGCAGGAAATCAATCTAGAAATGTACACCAACATCTAGTAAGTCATTTTTAAACAAAGTTCTCCAGTGGGGTGGTAGATGTTAAGTGGGAGATCACCCCTTTCTTCCTCTCTTGCAATGCTGAGGGAAACCCCTCCTCTGAAGTGGAGATAATGCATTTTTTCCAGTGCAAATTTCAGAGCAAGGATTTTTCTCAGAAGGACAGCAGCAGTGAAAAGAGTTAAATTTCCTCCCCCTGCCTGCTCTGTTTCTATTTTGAGATGCAGACATATTTATCATCTTGACTGTCAGAGGACCACATAAGCTACACAAGAAGTGAAGGAGGATGTGCTGGGGGGAGGCTCCTGGCTGTTCCTGGCAATGACTTCCAATATGTTCACCAAAATGCTTGAAACAAGTAGGCAAATGATGCCAGAACAAAATGTCTGCTGGTGAATACTTGTATTTCCATCTTATCCAGTTTTGAAAAACCAGCTTTTGCTCTGTGAGACTGCATTAGTGAGACAACAAAAGAAGCTGGGATGATTAAAATCTTAAACACAATTTTCATTAAACATCAAGGGCAGAAGTTAGGGGAATGAATTATTTTTGAAGATGAACCTTTGGGCACAGAGTCAATTGTGTTACTGGATGTAGTCATATTATTCAAATCTCCGTACAGAAGGCCAAACAGAATAATGCATCACACTTAGAAGAGTATTTCACAAGAGACAGCTTACTTCAGCGGAGTTCTGAGAGCTGATATCTCAAAAAATAAATGGCTATTAAAGTGAAATATTGGGCAGCATGTAATATCACTTAGCTTGTTGCATAAGAATGCTGAAACGATGCTATTGGTACCGTTAGTGACCGCAGTAAAGAGCAAAATTAATATAGCAGCCAAGAAGAGATGACAGCTTATGGAAAATCCATTTATTACCTTAAAGGGCTTTTTCATAATTGTTACAGCTCTCCCCACTGTGGTTGGAGGACGAGTTGTAGCCCATTTTTTCCCTTCTTAAGTTGCAGCCGCTATAATATGTTTTCATAGCTGGTTTATCTTTGAAGCCTCAGACTGTCTAATGACTTAGTAAAATTGAGTTTATTTGCCTTTTCCTGCTTATTCATTTGTACTAAGAATTCATGTTTCTAAAAATTAGAAATAAAGAGGAAGGAAGCCATGCATATGTCTTGTAAATTGTATTAATGCTGATGAGACCGCCTGGCAACCCAGTGCCATTAACACATCTTAGCCAAGCTTAACAGCAAATAAGTAGTGCTAAGCACCCTTAGACGTCAAGGCCACAATAAACACCACAGTGGCACTCTCCTTTATGTGTAGCATCGTCATCTGGGCAAACGACTACAATCAATTTTAGTACCATGCAATGAAGTGGTGGCATTTTTAGATGGGGAAGAAATCGTTACTTGAACTCTGCTAGTGCTTTGTCAGGCAGAAACCTTCACATTGCCCTAGCAGAACCTCTATGACAAGCATCTTTTGGAGGAAGGGAGGGAGAGGCAGAGCCAAGTTATCTTATTCACAATGCCACCCCCCCCCCCCAAGATATTGGGAATGAGGCCAGACATGGTTAGACAAATTAAAGCCTTGAAATTTATACAACTCATACCTCAACCACTTTGCAAAATGAACAATTTATGCTGCAATTATATTGACACTTACTGAAGTAAGAGCTCCACTGAACTCATTAGGGATTACTTTAGAATAGACATACAAAGGATTCCAGCGCTAGGCTAAAAACCTGTTGCTTGGTATCAGCAGTGATAGTATGGGAGAAGAAATTAAAAGTTTTAAAAAACAAAAAGGTTGCAGTTTTGGAAGTAGCTAGGAGAAGTCAGAAGAAGCTGTCACCATTTGAAATGAAAGCTTCTGGCTTCCAGGCATCCTGTTTCCTCAGTGTCTGGCTTCAGGGTGTCTTCAGATCTAAAAACACTCTGGGAAAGCTGCCATGGAAATTCACCTGCCTCATGTAGGGATGGCAGAAACAGGCTATTCAGAAACCAGCATCATTCTCAAAGATAGAGCAAGACAGATTGCTCTAACTTTGCTCCATCCCTCAGTGCTGTTGTGCAGCCTTCGAAAGTGCATCATACTGGGATCTTGGATTGTTCTCCATATGTAATACCCCAGCTAGACATCGTCTTTTAAATGACTTATTTTTGAGGGTGGTTAATAGGAATCCAGATTAAGAAATATCCAATGAAATTTTTAATTTAGGAGACTTTAATTGGTGCTGATAGAGGATGTGATGGGTAGAAGGGAAAGCTTTTTCTTTTTCTTTTCTTTTAATTTTAAATTTGGAATGTATTAACCTTTTCTACAAAAGCTTGTCAACCATTCCCAACAGAATATTTCTCGGAAGATCTTCTGCATCTAACTCACATCAAGTTTATGTCGTTGAGCAGAAGTGTCTTTTCTGAGCCTTTCAAAATGTGGCATTCTTCATCTGTACCATCTGGATATTCAGTAAGATGGTCCCCAAGTTTGAATTAGGGACTGTATTAAAACCTACTCCCTTGTGAAACATAGCAATCTCGTTTTTACCTTAATATGTGGTGTGACATTTTATTTAAGTTATTCAAGACTATAGGAATATTCACTCTTCAGTAACTGCTACCAACATTTGCAGTTTTGAACAGGATAAAAAAGTTTTTGTATGACACTTTAGACCAATGGTGGGGAAACTGCATATCTGCACCCCAGCTTTGTATCCCCAGCTCCCTCCTGAATCTCATTCTATTATTATTATTATTATTATTATTATTATTATTATTATGCATGATTTTTGGGTGCATGAGATTAGAATAAAAGTATTTGATAGTGATAGTATTTGATTTGCCTGAATTTCTGCACCAGAGCTAGGAGTCAGTTTTCTCACCACTAACCATCTAGGAGCCTCAGCAATACATCGTGGACAATCCAGACATAAAGTAATCCCATTTTTGGTCACCCCACAACATAATCCATCTGCAAAGGGATTTTATAGCACCTATTAACTGAAAGAAATTTTCTAGATTATCATGGTTATGTCTTTGAATTCTACAACATAATCAGTTTTACAGGGGCTGGTAATTTTTATTTTCCTATGGGGGATTATGGAGGAAAGTGGGGTGCAAATCTACCCCAACTATCATGCTTTGTGCAATGTTTAGAGGATTGGGGTTATTTTTTATTGTTTTTTTTTTTTAAATAGGACTTGGTAGATGTCCTGAGGATTTGAGTACCACAAAGTAGCAGTGGATAAGAAGGGGGGTGCATGTGGCCTTTGAACAATTCCTTCTCCATTATTGTTCTACACCATTAACAAGGATCTTGTGGCATTAGGTTTTAACCTGTAGAATCAAGACCATATATGGAGGACTTTATCACAGGAACCCTGTTCGTGCCAAAATCACGTTAATGAAAGGGAGTGCATAAAGCCTGGTTTGGGAGCATTTCTTACCATTAGTGTGATAGGGCTATTTGCTGGTTCAGTGCACTTTTTCTTCTGTCTTTTCTACCCTTGTTCTACCCTTGTAGACTCCTTGTCCCATGCCCTACCCAGCATGTATTTCATTTCTGTGTATGTATGCGTGTGTTATTTTTTATAGTAATTCCAGAATTATGCTAGTGTGGTTTAACAAAATAAATAAATAAAGAAAACCCAGGCTGCTCTGGAATAGCAAAAGGGAGAAGGATGGTGGAGAGGAGGAGACACTGATTTATTTATTTATTTTAATTATTTATTTATATCCCGCTCTTTTCCCAGGACTGGGACTCACTGATGCCACATAACTGTGCAGTCCCTGAACTGACATTGGAATAACTTACCACACCTGAGGACTAGCACTATACTAACTCAATTGGGAGCTTCTTGATAGTTTCCCCCCATCCATGACAAGGTGTGAGCTACCATATTTTGAGGGCAAGGTAGCGACAAGAGGGAGATGACATTGTGTGAAAGGTATTGCCAAAGGCGCTATTCTCCAACTTAATGTATAGAGTGTATGAAAATGTTCAGATGTAACATTTTGGAAATGGTTATTCATTTTGCAGAAGCCTGGAATTGGCTGCAGCTGGGACTCAAACCAGCAGGTGATGTCCAAGCTCACAGTGTGTGCCAGAAGCATGTAGCTATGTGTAAATATACTGTGTCATCTTTGCAAGGGGAAAGATATTCCAAGATGCACAGGAAATTGTACAGGAAGGGATTGAGCTAGATTGCCACATGGCAAATGTGTATATAAGCTCAGATGTCCATTTGTACATTTTGTGGCTTTGTAGTTGGTGGATGGTGTTGGTGATTGTTCTCACGTGTGTCTTTGGCAACAAATAAAGTGCCTCTATGGAGATAAGCCAGGAGTTGGTGTGCCTTTCTTCTAGCAGCTGTTTTCCTGGCATGCTCCGGCAGCTTTATCTTCAACACAAGGCTTCCAAGTTTACTCTGCACACTCACGTTTGCATCAACATTATGGTGGTGTAAAAGCTGTGTATGATAAAGCCCTGAGTCAGCCCATTAGAGAGAGCCAGTGTGGTATACTGGTTGAAGCATTGGACTATGGCTCTGGAGACCAGGGTTCGATTTCTAGCTTGGCCATGAAACCCATTGGGTAACCTTGTGCAAGTCACATGATCTCAGCCTCAGGGGAAGGCAATGCCAAATCTCCTCTGAACAAATCTTACTGAGAAAACCCATAAAGATCACCATAAGTAAAAAGTGACTTGAAGGCACACAACAGCAACCCATCCAATTTTTTCTATACTGACTGACTGACAATATTTTCCAGAGTTTTTCCCAGACCTAGAGATGCCAGAAATTGAATCAAACTCTATCTGCACTGAATGCACGTGGTCTGGCAGCAAGTGACAGCCCTTCCTTCAGTCCCCTGCTTTTTAAATGCTGAGAGCAATGAGAGAAATCACACACCTTCATGTCTAGGTTAGCCCTATATTAAGGTCAGTTGAATTCAGGACTTTGAATCGGCCACCAGAGGGTAGTGACACACAAATACTCTGCATCAAGCTGTGGTTTTACAGCAGGTGTTGCATATCACCCAGAAAGACCACAGAGAAAACATCTTTTTCAGGTCTCTCTCTTTTGGAGATGAAGGGAATATATTCCTTGCAGCTGGAGTTCATGTTTAGTAAATGTTAACAGCCATCTCAGGAAAAATATACTTCAATGTACTGACTTATACAATACACAGTGGGATGGAAAGTAAGTTATGAAATATGAATATGTCACTATTTTGCTTTGCAATATATGCTTCTCTCAGAAATCACTGCACTTGATATTACTACTTCTTCTGCGCATCCACAACTATGTGACAGCAGCTGCACTTTCCTGTTGAATTATGGGACTCTGTACTTTGAGGCACGTTGTTTCCAGTTCATGTACTGTGTAGCTATAGAGAACCAAAATAATTCAGAACAGCACTAGGAAATGTTTTCCAGGTTGGACAACTGAGAAAACTGAAGAAGTAATAGATCCTATTGATACTAAGATGTAAAAACATTTTGAAATCTTCTGACAAGGTCAAGGTCTGATAAGGTCAAGGTACAGTCATGTTGATGGTAGCCTATCTGGCTTCAATAGCATCCCTGTTTTAATATAAGCACAAGCCTCAGAACATTAGCTCAGACATTAGGTTTGCTGAGAACAACTATGGGGGTAGTGAGAAATAAAACTGACTGTAAAGAACTCCAAAAGCCTGTCTCCAGACTGGGGATGGGTGGGTAAAATGGCAATGAAATTAATGTAAGTAAATGTGAAGTGATGTGTATTGGGACAATTAAATAAAACAACTACATGAATCTGAGCTGCTAGGCACAAATCAAGAAAATGATCTTGAGGTTGTGGTGAATATGAAGTTGCTATAAAAGGGGGAAATTACATTAAGCATAATTAGAAAAGAAGTCAAAAATAAAACCACTAATAGCATATCTCTGGGATACTAGCCCGTATCCTAGTGACACATGCAGACTAAGGCTGAATCGACATTGAAGAAATAATTCAATTTGACACCGCTTTAACTGCCATGATTCAGTGCTAGGGAATCCTGGGGTTTGTATTTTGTTTTGGCACCAGAGCTCTCTGACATGTAAGGCTAAATGTCTCACAAAACTTCAGCCACGGCAGTTAAAGTGGTATCAAATGGAATTATTTCTGCAGTGTAGATACTGCCTAAATTGTGTTATGCACGCAGAGTGCTTTTGTTGGACATTGTGCGACAGCTGTGTCCGGCTGATGGACATGGAAGTGGATTTCTGGATGTGGAAAATATTCAGATACACACTGAGTGGCGTGTGAGTGGTCTGCAATCAGCTTATTTCACGACGTGGCCTGAAGACCCACTGTGGAGCCCAGAGAGGCCCAATACAGAATATATACCTATGTGCCTAACAATTGTACAATGGGGCACCAGCCATATGCATTGGACAATGTTTTAATATTGTAATAATTTAATTCTGTTTTAAAGTAACAGTTTTCTATGTTTTTAATTGTACTGTTTTTAATTTTTTTAAGCCACTCTGAGTCCCTGTTTTAGGGAAAGGGTGAGATATACATCATCATCATCATCATCGTCATCGTCATCATCATCATCATCATCATCATCATCATCATCATCATCATCATCCACATTTGTTGTGTTCCAGTACAGGGATTGTGTAACAAAGGGCATATCTACACTGTAGAAGTAATGCAATTTGACAACACCACTTTAAGTGCTGTAGCTCCATCCGTTGGAATCCTGGGATTTCTAGTTTTCCAAGGTCTTAACCTTCACTGCCAATGAATGCTGGCGTTTCACAAAACTACAGATTCCAGGATTCTGTAGAGTGCAGCCAAGGTAGTTAAAGTGGTGTCAAACTGCATTATTTCTACAGAGCATAACTCTGCTGGCATTCATTTATGCTGTGTTGCAACAATGCACAACCTAGAAAAAGAATACTGCAAAACTGGAACAGATGAAGGGATTAGAGAACTGCTCTATGATGAAAGGTTTCACATTTGCAGTACTTTAACTTCCTTAAAGATTAGTGAGAGCAGATATGTGAGGGCCAGATTGGTGTGTAGTGGTTTGAACAGTGGACTACAATTCTGGAGACCAGGGTTTGAATCCCCACTCAGCCATGGAAACCAACTCTCTCAAGTCACACACTCTCAACCTCAAGGGAAGGCAAAGGCAAACCTCATCTGAACAAATTTTGCTAAGAAAACCCTGTGATATGGTTGCATTAGTCAGAAACAACTTGAAAGCATACAACAACAAAAGTAGATATAAGAGACATATATAAAATTATACAAAGTTTGGAGGAGGTAGAGAGGGAGCAGCTTTCCATACTTTTCCACAATACTAGAATTCAGGGCTATCCACTGAATCTGAATGGTTAGAGATTCAGGATAGATAAAAGGAAATACTTTTCACATGGTACACAGTTCACTGCCACAAAATATAGTGATGACTGCTAGGCTGATTGTTTCAAAAGAGGATTGGAGAAATTCATGGTGATTAGGGCCATCAATGGCTTTTAATGAGGACAGCTGTATATCAACCCCATCATCACAGTATGCTTTAGTGTATCAGATATTGGGGAATGCAAGACTGAGGGGGAAGTTGTCCTCTTGGGTGCTAGTGGATTCCCCATTGATTGACCACTGTGTGAAGAAAATGTTGAACTAGATGGGTTTTTGATTTGACTCAAAGTAGCTCTTTTTAAGTGCTTATATATCCCAACATTGCTGTCAAAAACGACCAGCCACTCTCCAGGGTTTAGACAAGAATTTTTCTGCAGTGTAGAGATTTAAGAATTGGTCTACAACTTTGGATACCAGTGTTTGAATCTCCATTCAGCCATGGGAACACACTGTGGGACCTTGGGTGAGTTACACACTCTCGTCCTCAGAGGAAGGCAAAAATAACCTCTGAAGAAATCTTGCCAACAGAAGTTCACCTTAGGGTGAGTATGAGTCAGAAACTACTTGAAGACACACAACAACAACACAATTTAGAGGTACCAGCAAATGAACCTAGGACTTTTTTCATGACAAACAGTAGTTAGGCATGCCAAAGCTCAAGCTCAAACCTTTCCTCCATGAATAAAAAGGGGCTGTCAGTAACCTAACAGGTCATTACACAGACCACATTTGGCATGGGGTGGTTCATAAATGGTAGAGACCTAATTTTAATCCCCTGTATCATGTTAAAGTATTATATGGCTGAATGGAATATTTGTTTTAATACTATTTTATCTCGGCTTGTGCATTTACAGCTTAATTGTTTTATAAAGCCACAATATTATCAAAGCAATTAGTATGAAATGTCTGTACCCACACATAATAGTAAATGCTAAGTATGTGAAAACTTAAGTTGAATTTCGCGTTTCAAATTCTTCTAAGGCAGCATTTTTACCACCCACTGCTCACTTAAAGAAAAGTGTAAAAGATGCAGTTTCAAATATCATAAAATAACCCACCATTCAGGGGTTTTTTTTCCTTCTTGCTCCTGGCAATTGGCAGTGGCAGTTGCAAAATTGATTTTTTAAAAAATGTATCTGCTATCTTGGCTAATTGGAAAAACCACAGTTGTTGTGACAACATGCTTTCAAAGCAGTCATGACAGCAGATGGTCTCTAAAGCAAATTAAAAGCTAACAGACCACTTTTGTGAGGCTGATGGCAGGACTTAAAATGCAAAATGTAAATGTGCAAAGTTTTCAGATCTGCAGTGGTACCAAATACAATTTTGCCCAGTACTTTTACTTTCATTTTAGTGGCATTTCAGTGCTTGCTTCCGTCACCAGGTAAACAGATCATGCAGACTTGCATTTAGACATCTTTGATTTTGAATGGACGGGGGGGGGGGGGGGGGAGCCTATTCCTTTTCTCCCCTTCATTATGACCTTTATGCAGTTTTACATATGAGTACAGTTTGTGCCTGCCCTGCACAGAACAAAGTTTGGACTCTCTTAGCACAGAAATGGAAATTGCACAGCCCCACAGAGGTTGTTGAACTGCGACTCCCAGTAGCACTAGCCAGCATAGCTAATGGTGAGATTTTTGCATCCTGGGACTGGGACTTGCATCCCAACAATTTCTGGAGGGCCACACAATTTGCACCCCTGCTTTAGAGCTAAGAGATAGTTGGCGGGGAAAATGCACAGGGTACCCCTCAATGCTCCATTTGTATAAGATGGAGGGGAGCTAAAAGAATCCCTCTCCCAACTGCCTAGCAAAATGTCCTGAAAGGAGAGCAGCAGGCAAAGAACCTTCTCACATAGCTGCCATTGCAAAAGAAGCCTGAAGCCAGGTACACCATCATTAAGAAGTGTGGCATGTTTTTCCTAGAGGTGTCATAACATCTTCATTGCCCCAGTAGTGAAGGGAGGGCAAAAACATTCCTGGCTAAAGTTTTGGGGAAGTGAAATTTGAAGGACAAATAATATATCTCTTTCATGATTACATGAGCTTTACGTTTTCAGTGTTATTAAGCAAACCTACACTTCTGAATAGATTTTTGGTGTTGAGAATGAATCAACAGCAAAGATACATTCTCATACTCTTTCCCTTAAAAGTTTCACACAAGGTTCCCTTTGTCTTCTTCAGATCTCAGTAAATAGAAACAATTTCTATATAAAACTATATTTTGAACCTGATTGAATTGGGATGGAAATATGATGATGTCCCTTAATGTACTGTACACATAATTAGGAAGCAATAGTTACAAGCAATGTAACAAAACTCCTTGGGATCCAAGGGGTAAGGAGAACATAACAAAGGTACATTTCAAAGAACATTATCACACCCCTGTGCGCTTATCCCATTCTTCTCCCACCCATAAAGAGTAATGGAGCCGCCATTGGGTATTAACTCCTGCTATTAACCAATTACTGCTCCATTACTCTTTCCAGATGAGAGAAGAATGGGATAAGCGCACAGGGCTGGGATAATCTTCTCCCCAATCGTGGTATTAGCATGCTTTAAGGATGGGAGTTTGCTCCCATATGATAATCTCCACAGCATTTGGGTGCTGACCTATCCTGAAGGGAAGTAAGATTGAGGGCAAAAATGTATAAAGGAGCAACCAGGTCTTCAAAGCCTATTTAAATACAACCATGTGCACCTCCTGGGCATTCCACAAGGATGAGGCCACCACAGAAATAACCTTATCTTTTGTGGTCTCCAATCTGATGGCTCTCACTGGGCTCCCATGGTGAATCTTGCAGCATGTTCATATGAGTGCATAAGATCCTCCCAGACCTTTCATGTTCCACAATTCAAGCACTATGATTCCATTTTAATTTTCATAGGCTGAATCCTATGGAATCCTGGGGCTTGTAGTTTCATCACAGGCACTAGTTGAACACCCAGGCTGAGATTTCTAAACACCCCTCCCTACACTGCAGTCTACCCAGGATTCCATAGGATGAAGCCATGGCAATTAAAGTGGAATCATACCATATTACGCTGTTACAGCCCTATTATTTTACTTTTACCATATGGCTCCCTCCTGTGGAATTCTGGGATTTCCACTTTCAGGAGGAACGTTTCAAATTCTCAGCCAGAGGGTTCTTAGGCCTCACCAAGAGTAACAGAAGACAGCCATAGCAGTAAAAGTGGAATAATAGTGCTATAACAGTGTAGTGTGGTATTGGTACAATACTGTATAGTGTGAGTGGTCCCCTGGTCAGAGATCAGTTTAGGACTGTGAATGTAACTACCATGACTTTAAATTGGGCCTAGACACACACTGGCAACACAAGTATGTATTTTATACAAATAATAGGGGAGGAGAAAAAGAGTATCTCTGTACATAAATAAGCCAATTGATTTTTAAGTCTTTCCCTGCAACACTCAAGGCAGTAATTGCATATAGTTCTCCAAAGAAAACTGCTCAACAACCTCCATAATAATGCACAAAATAGAAAAATACACTTCTTTTTTACACATGAAGACCAACTGTATGCCACTAATTATCCCTCTGTGGAGAAAGATTTTTGTATATCTTTCTCATCAAACTTGAACTTCAGCTCACAGAAAGCTTCTGCCACTTGTATGACTTCTTGCATTGTAATCACCAATGCAATTTAATATCAGCTCTCTTGTGCTCAGTTGAATCATCTACAGACTTAACCTTAGTGGTCACTTTTGCCTTTGTAATGAGAGCTCTTAAAGGAAGACCATTTATATGATCTTGTCCTCCATCTGAAAGGAACATTCCTGGCTTGTCTTCTGATTTATAGACTTTAAAGGAATATAAGAATTTTTTAAAAAAATGAAATCATGATTGTCAGGATATTGTGCAAGCAGTATGAAACCTTTTACAGGGCATATTTTATCCTTATTGAGGCAAACAGAGATGACAACAATAACAACTTTGATAATACTAATAATGATAATTTTATATCTTTCCTTTTTCCATAGAGGTGAAACTTTGAGATTTGTGTTTGACACACAAATTTAAGATTTAAGGTTACATTAAATGCCCCCTGTGGCAATATAGTAGATGACCTGTATGTTGGGCATAATTGTTATTGTGATAGTGTGTCTTCAAGTCATTTCTGACTTATGGTGACCCCAAGGTGAACCTATTACAGGGTTTTCTTGGCAAGATTTGTTTGGAAAGAGTTTGCCTTTTCCTTCCTCTGAAGTGGAGAGAGTGTGACTTGCCCAAGGTCACCTAGTGGGTTTCATATCCTGGTCTTCAGAGCTATAGTCCAATGCTTAAGCTACTACACCAGGCTGGCTCTCTTGGACACATTTACCCATGAGTACTGTCTGTGTGAGAGCCATATAAATATTTGAAAATATCTCCCCATGGAATATAATCTCCAAAGATGTGACCATGTGAAGGAAGTAATGTGTCAACTAACCCATATTTAGTTACACTCGACAATGCTTTCTGGTGCCTATTGTGTGACTGTGATGATATCTCTTCCATCTCCCTCTGTCCCACATTCTTCAACCCATGGCCTAGTATAGTCAAATCTTGAAGACTACCTTGGTAGGGTCATATTATCAGCTACTGTTATCCTCCTATCAGTCACTGTGAAATTAAATATGCTTTCTTTGTAGATGTATTTTCAATATAAGTATTCCTAATATGAATTAACCCAAGAGCCCTATAATTACATCCTGAGCAAAAAGGCTTGAAGATGTGATGTTCTCAAATAAGAATGCCTTGTGGTCCTTGCTTGGTCACTCAAGATATTTGACAGAAAGGCAAAGAAATTATTGTATTCTTTGGCGAAATCTTGAAGGCTGTGAGGCTGGCTCTGATACCTCAATATCTAGGACTGGATAGAAACTGTTGGAAGTTTCCCATGGAAGAAGACAGATGGCGGGGTACAAACCGCCGCTTTGCGGTGGTCTGCCGCCGCCGCCATTTGCTCCGCGCGGGAGCCGCAGCAGCCAAACCGCGCGGCTCCCGCGCGGAGCAAAAAAGAAGCTCCATTTCGGAGCTTCTTTTTGCGGCGCCTCAATGACGTCGCGAGGCGCCTGGCGCGGACTCGCAACGTCATAGGCGCCACGACACGTCTGGACACTGTGCGTCCAGTACGTAAAGATGGCGGCGCCCATGTAGAAGGGGCGCCGCCATCTTGTACGTATACAATACGTACTAGGGTTAGGGGTGTGTGGAAGCACCGCCCCTTCCTAACCCTAGTACGTATTGTATACGTACTAAATGGCGGTGTGTATCCCGCCAGATGGCTCTTTTTCTAAAACTGTGCTCAGTATTTCTTAATTACTTGTTGCCATACTTCAAAGGGGGTGGAAGCAAAATGAGGACATTGATGAAAGAGGTTGGGGGATAGCAGCATTGATAGAAATGTTCAGAGTGGGATACTTTCTTTACTGAACATACTAGGTCACAAGGTGATGTTTTGCATACCCCCTCTGCCTCCCCTTTAAAAAACTCTTTAAAATCAACTTTGCACATGTTGACAGCAATCTCTCTCTCTCTCTCTCTCTCTCTGTGTGTGTGTGTGTGTGTGTGTGCATGCGTTGTTCAACCAGAAAATGTTTGTTCAACCAGAAAATGGGGAAATGAAACATCACCTTGTACACAAAAGAAGATAATCAAGCACCCATGCTGCCACATCCTTGCAATAAATGT
>NC_056522.1:229320026-229341899 GCF_019175285.1 Sceloporus undulatus | reverse complement strand
GCTATGTGGCTGTGTTCTGGAAAAGCTTATTCCTGATGTTTCACCAGCATCTTTGGCTGGCTTCTTCAGAGAATGTTGACATGGGAGTAAGTGGGGCATATATACTGTGTGACCCTTGGTTGAGAGGAAGTGATTTACATGTTAATCTCTGTGTTCGCCTGTTGTTGAATGGCAAGGCCTCAGGGTGTCTATTTAATTAATGATCCATTATTTGCAAGGAAAGCCCCCTGACCCTAGGTGGTTTACATTTGCATTGCTGGGTCTTGATTTTGGTGTTTTTCAGGACTGGTAGCCAAGCTTTGTTTACTATAAGGGTTTTTTTTTTTCTGTTGAAATTGTCCAGGTCTTTATGGATTTCAATGTTCAATGCTTCCCTGTTTATTCTGACCTGATAGTTGTTAGCATGGTCCCAAATTTCAGTGTTTTCAAATAGCATTTTATGACAAAGTTTATAACATGTTCTGCTACTGCTGATTTTTCTGGATGACCCAGTCTGTACTGTCTCTCATGTTCCTTGATTCATGTTTGGACATTGCATTTGGTGGTCTCTATGTAGACCTGTCTTCAGCTGCATGGTATGCGGCAACCCCCTGTGGCCATGATAGAGTCTCTCCTGTCCTTCACTGAGCATAACATTTGCTGGATTTTCAGTTTATACATTGTTTTGAGTTGTGTTTCCTCACCAGTTTCCCTTTTCTTTCTGTTACTTTGATGTATGGTAAAAATATCTTCCCTTTGGGTGGCTGCTTGTCTTCACTCCTCTGGATTATTCTGGGTCTGGCAGCCCTTCTGATGTCTGAGCTGGAATAACCATTAGCCTGTAGAGCCCAGTCTGGGTGCTTCAATTCATCTTCCAGGAAGTGGGGTTCACAGATCCTTTTTGCCTGGTCTACCAGTGTTTTCATTGTGCTTCTTTTTTGTCCTGGGTGATGGTTGGAGTTCTTGTGTAGCTATCTGTTTGTGTGTGTAGATTTTCTGGACCATGCCAACAACTGTCAGGTCAGGATGCACAGGGAAGCCATTGAAATCCACAAACATCTGGACAACTTCAATAGGAAAGAAGAAACCCTTAAAGTAAACAAAATTTGGCTCCCAGTCCTAAAAGACACCAAAATCAAGACCCACCAAATGCAAATGAAACCCACCCAGAGTCAGGAGGATTTATTAGCAGACAATTGATCATTAATTAAATAGACACCCTGAGGTCTTGCCATTCAACAACAAACCAAAACACAGATTAACATGAAACAAGGGTGACACAATATCCCACTCCTATGCGAACGTTCTCTGAAGATGCCAGCAACAGATAACACCAGGAACAAACTCCTCCAGAACACAGCCACATATCCCGATAATCACACAGAAAACTATGGATTCCAGCTGCGAAAGCCTTCAACTTCACTTCCATCAAATATTCACCGGGGCTGCATCTGCACTGCAGATATAATACAGTTTGACACTGCTTTAATTACCATGGTTCCATACTACGGAATCCTGAGATTTGTAGTTTGTTGTGGTACCAGAGCTCTCTGACAGAGAAGGCTAAATATCTCATAAAACTACAAATCTCAGAATTCAGTAGCTTCAAGCCATGGCAGTTAAGGCAGCGTCAAACTGCTTTATTTGTTCACTACTGATGCAGCCTAAGAAAGCTTTTAAAATATTTAGCATATTCTGAACTGAGCTGAAGGAGATTTGTCAATCACTAAACTTATCGAAAAGCTGAAAACTAATATGAAGGGATATATATATATATATATATATATATATATATATATATCCCTCTCCCTGTAGCTGTCCCTTTCCAAAATGATTATAAACATAAAGCAATGAGACGTCTTTATTACATTTATTTAAGTGAGTGAATATATCACTTCTTTTTAAAGTTTGGAAGTCATTGTTTGATCTCTTTCATGGCAGTATCTCCCTTTCTTCCTTTGTTTTCTGTCTCTTTTCTCCCTTTCCAACTCATGTCCAATATACATTCAATTTAGTTATTTAAAATACAAACAATGATGCATATTAACTTAACTACTCCATTCTAAAATTATAGTGAATTGTACTTTGGGAATGAGACCTGGTTTAGGTCCCAAATCCAACCTTGGCAAAAGCTTCGTCTTCATCAGCACTGCCCATCATAGCCATAATGGAAGCAAGGTAATAGAACTCCTTTTTTATTGATTCTCCCTGTAGTTGAAGAAAGACATAATTGCTATCCTAAATTTAATCTTGCAACACTCATCTGTTGCCAACCTTCTGCTCCAGTGCCTTCCTGGAAGCATTGAACTGAACTTTTGAGCTCAATTCCAAACTCATTGCAACCCAACTTTTGACAATCCCTAGAAATAAAATTGAATTATTTAATGGATGAAGAATTTGTGAATCTAATATCACAATTCTAGTGCAAATCACATATTGCATGTATCTGTAACAGCATTTAGTAACACTTTAATGCCACAAGCTTATTTGTGTTTTTTAAATATATCCCTTTGCATTTATATATATCCTTTTGCATTGCTTTGCAGATGTCAATAATTCAAAGGGAAAAAAGGAACTATTATAAAGTTGAGAGGGGGAGTTGAGAGACAAAATAAGATTTATTTGAAAAGTAGTACCATTACATAAAAACACTTTGATCTACATAAAATCAATGTGAAACAAACATTGTGTTCAAAGAGAAGGGGAGGAAACAATAATCAAAGAGTTGTATTTACAGTCTCAGTAGAAGAAACACTTTAGGAAATCAGTGATATTCTTGTTAATATTATTATTATTATTATTATTATTATTGATACACTTTATTGTGAATCTAAGCTTATTGATGTATTATAAAAGGCTCTAGAATCAGAGACCCAAATCCTTGTGAAACAATGAAAATGGTGAAAGAGGAGGGGAAAACAGGGTTTAACAGGGCTTGTTCTCTACTGCGCCAGAGACTAGGACACGGGGCAATGGATTCAAGCTAAAGGAAGAGAGATTCCACTTAAACATTCCTCACAGTAAGAACTGTTTGATAATAAACTGTGCTGCCTTGGAATGTGGTGGAGTCTCTTTCATTGGAAGTTTTTAAGCAGAGGCTATATGGCCATCTGTCAGGGCAGCACTTTGATGGTATATTTCTGTATCATGGGGCTTTGTGGTCTCTTCCAACTCTGTGATTTCATGAAAACTTCCACAGAACTGGCAGTTTCTTTTCACCAGTCTTTTCACCAGTTCTCAAGTTCAGTTAACAATGTGCTGCTGTACTGAATTTGCTGACTGTTGGAGAGCTGTACTGGTAATCTTGTAGGTCATCATACGAACATGCACACCTAAAAGTTTTTTTTTAATCCATGCTCAATCATGGTGAACTGACATGGCACACTATTCTGTTTAGTGGTTGAAATACTTGTATTTCTTACCCTGTTTTCATTTGTCCCCAATCATGTTTGGCGGGTATATCTTTTAAAGACTGGAAAAAAGAAATATCTTTCTAAGCAACAGCAATGACAACAGTGAAAATATGTTAGCGGGATATACTGTATTGGGCCAGTCAAGTGTGATGCTATTTGAAATATCTCCAAAGGAAACTGGGTGTATTGATAATCTACATCAGATAACATCTCTATCTTCCTACATATGCCTGTCTGCAAGGATCTTGTTCACTTGGGCTTGCTTGGGTGTATGTATGCATGTATGTGTCCCATGCATGCTATTCAGAAGTAGATGCTTTCCATTTCCTTTTCTTCATTATTTTGCCAGAAGTGAAGGAATGCTAATTCAATTTGATGGACACCGCTTCCTTCCTTCCTGTAAGACCCCTTATGAAGTCTCAGTTGAACAATATTTAATTTGATTAATTTACTCTTAGCTTCAAATGCTTTCACAGTCTCTAACAGACATCAAATAAAATGGAAATTGGAGGTTAGATTAACCCCCCCACCCCGCTCTTTACCTCATTTTGGCGAGAGTATGAAGAACCCCTGGCCCCTGACTTCCTGAGAATTTGTAGTTTATTGTGGACCAGAGTGCTCTGACAGAGAATGCTAAATGTCTCATAACACTACAATTCTCAGAATTCCCTAGCATTGGCCCAGGGCAGTTAAAATGGTCTCAGAATGGATTATTTCTGTGGTGTGTTTTGGACCCATAGCTTGACAGGTCACCTGAAAGCATATAAACACACACTAGGTTGGAGTGAACAAGAAGAGCATAAAGGAATGGAATAGAGTGATTTCTTATCACTTTGTTTCAGCTGCTTTAAGGGACCCAAATTTAGCAAAAACCAGCAGCCATTCTTCAGCAGTCTATGGCACTGCAGGAATAAGACAGTTTGACTTGTTTAACTGCCATGGCTCAATGCTGCAGAATTCTGGGAATTGTAGTACTGTAAAATATTTAGCCTTCTCTGTCAGAGAGCTCTGGGGCCACAACAAACTACAAATCCCAGAATCCAATAGCACTGAGCCATGACAGATAAAGTGGTGTCAAATTTGATTATTCTTAGACTGTGGATGCAGCCTATGAGTCACTGCTGAATTTGGCACATGCATTCATTGAATAGCCAAGGTAGTGGCACTATGTTGCAAAAGGGAAAAAAATTGAGATTGAGACCCCTCTATGTGACACTGGCAACTAGCTAAAGCTGTTAGAGTATGCTCTGGAATCAGTAATTTCTCAACATGACTTAATGCTTGTAGTAAAGGAGGAAGAAATTGAGCAGTCCCTTTGCAGTGCATTGTCAGCCAACCCTTAAACAGGGAAAAAAAGTACTTTAGCATCTCAGCCCCAAAATGAATGTCTTTATTTTCCTTCTTCTATTTTCTTCATCCTTTGGGGAAGCTGTGAAAGAGAAATGAGTGTTCGGTTGCAGGAGAGTTTGGGTGACAAACAGCCCTATGCCCAGAGTGTGACCAAACAACTTTTAATATGAAACATTCAAATGTATTTCTGGTATTGCCTTTCCCCTGATTTTACTTTCTCACCCTCCTCCCTTGTTTCTTTTTGATTTAATTATGGTCATACTGTAACGACTCCACATTTCACAATTTGATCAAAGCCAGACAACCAGAGTATTTACCTCAAGTTTAATAACAGTACAATAATTTAGCCTGGAGCTTCATTCTTCATTCTACAATAAAGTGATAGATCTGCTTCCAAGACACGTACCTACGAGGATATCACCTAGCAATGCTTGATTTCACCTCCATCATTCCAACAGGAGAAAATAGCTATATTGCTGAAACCATTTGGCTTTGACTCTATTATTTGCAGTGGGGTTGACAGTTCAGGAGCCAGAATTAAATTTCCTTTCTCTAAAGCATGGGTGTCTACAAAACCAATTTGCTATTTTCCATATGACACGGGGACTCTGTTGACACCTTGCCTATAATAGTTTGAATGTGTTCAGCCCAATTCTACAATACAGAAGTTTGTCATTAAATATCATCTTGGTTTGAGAGTGGAAGTAAATCTTCTCAATCCTTCAGACAAGAGATGAAATGAAAGTAAGAGCTTTTATCTTGGCATATGAGGATGTGAGAAACAGTTTAATTAAACTCCATAGAATATGCAAGACAAAGGTTTTGGGGGCTTTTAATTTGAGGACAACAAGGAGACTGGATCTCTCTGTATCTGTAACTAAGTAAGTTCTGTAAGTTCACATTGGCATCCACTTAGACAGTTGCGCCTAGGATGTTACATAATGTAACATCCCATAAACAAAAATGGAAGCATATGTCTAACTCCATATGCTAGTCCTAAGTAGAATAGACTGGCAATAGAGGCAGTTAATTTTATATACGTGTTGACTTTGTTATTAAATGCCACCAAGTCAGATCCCCTATGAATGAGAGACTCTTAGCACCTTGCTATCAATAGCCCTGCTCAGGACCCTCTGACTAACCACTGAGCAATTGAATCAATGGTCTACTTTAGCTGGGACTAACAATTGGATTTAACACATAGTTTTTAAGAAGGAGCTTTTTTATATAAATTTAAAACAGAAATGATACTTCATGTTTTTACACTGCTTTGAAGTGTTGTAAGCACTCCATGTGTATTAGTCAGTTACAATCTTCACAATAATTCTGTAGGCATGAATTGCAGATCACATATTGCAGATCAGATGGGAGGATGTGGTTTAGTGGATTTCCTCTTTAATTATCTAATCTAATCTCTCAGAGAGTACTTTTGTTATAGATTGATACATCTCTGTCTATCCCAACTCTTGTCACGTTTCTTCATTACACTTTTGAATTTATCGTTTCCCCCATAATAATAATAATAATAATAATAATAATAATAATAATAATAATAATAATAATTTTATTTGTATACCGCCCTTCTCCAACGATCAGGGCGGTGAACAGCATATAATAACATCGATACAATATAACATAATACATACATTAAAATACACAGCTCATTACCATTAAAAAATGATACTAAAACCCCCCATTAGCCAGCCACCGTTGCTGTCAAGGAGGGGAAGACTAACTAGGACTTTATTCGGGGAATGCTATCTGAAATAGGAAGGTTTTTAAGTCCTTCCTAAACTGGGCCAGGGAGGTGGCCGAGCGGAGCTCTGTGGGCAGCGTATTCCAGAGGGCCGGGGCGACGATGGAATATGACCTCCTCGTTGTAGAGGCAAGTCTAGCCCCTGGAACCCTCAATAGTTGCTGCCCAGATGTTCTGAGGGTGCGAGGCGGAATGTATGGAGAGAGGCGGTCCTCTAGGTATCCTGGGCCCAAGCCATGTAGGGCTTTATAGGTTATTACCAACACCTTGTGTTGTGCCCAGAAGCGAATGGGCAGCCAATGCAGATCTTTGAGTACAGGTGTAATATGACTGGTCCTGGAGGTACCAGTGACCAGTCTGGCTGCCATATTCTGTACCATCTGCAGCTTCCGGGTGTGGTACAAGGGTTGCCCCATGTAGAGCGCATTGCAGAAATCCAATCGAGAGGTTACCAGAGCGTGTACCACCGTTTCAAGGTCTCCCTGGGCCAGGTATGGGCGCAGCTGGCGAATAAGCCGAAGCTGATAACAGGTGCTCCTGACCGTCGCATTCACCTGAGATGTAAGGTGAAGCGGCGAATCGAGGAGCACCCCCAGACTGCGCACGGAGTCCTTCACAGGAAGCGTGATCCCGTTCAGGACAGGTGGAACCACTGCCATTCCTGGACCAGGGGAACCTATCACAAGTACCTTCGTTTTCTCTGGATTCAGACTGAGTCGGTTTTCCCTCATCCAGCCCATTACTGACTCCAGATCGGCCACGAGAGGAGAGACGCCATCCTCGGTCACTGCATCAGTCGGAGACATAGAGAAGACTATTTGGGTGTCATCAGCGTACTGATAACCCCGCGCCCCATGTCTCCGGATGATCTCTCCCAGCGGTTTCATGTAAATGTTGAAAAGCATGGGAGACAGAATGGCTCCTTGAGGGACCCCAGATGTAAGGGCCCTCTTATTGGAGCACACGTCTCCCAGCTGCACCATCTGGAACCTCCTGGAGAGGTAGGACCAGAACCACTGGAGCGCAGTGCCCCCGATTCCCACCTCAACCAGGCGCACCAGAAGGATACCATGGTCTATGGTATCGAAAGCCGCTGAGATGTCCAAGAGCACCAACAGGGACACGCTTCCCCTGTCGATGCCCAGACGGAGGTCATCGACCAAGGCGACCATGGCCGTCTCATCCCCGTAACCCACCCGAAAGCCAGTTTGAAATGGGTCTAGGTAATCCGTTTCATCCAAGATCGATTGAAGCTGGATTGCAACTGCCCATAGGTACACTCAGACATGTAATCTTATGGCATTTATGAAATCACTGCACTTGCCATGTTCAAACATGAGGAGCTTGAGTTATAATCTTACACCAGCCTGAAAATAGGAACATGAGAAACTGTCATGCTCCACTTCAGACCTTTAGTCCAGCTCATTTTGTTGGTCCCAGCCAGATGAGACTTTAGTGCTCAATTGTATGTCTTTACTCTTTAGGATCATGGGCCGGTTACAGACCGGCACTTGGGACGTCCACAGGACGTCCCATTTTAAAAAAGGGGCATCTCTTCTAGACGCCTCTGGCTCTAATACGGACTCTGTCCGTACAATATGGCGCCGGCCGTTCCACACGGCCGGCACCATCTTTACGTATCGGATGCATAGCGTCCAGATGTGTCGTGGTGCTAATGACGTCGCGAGTGCGCCGCAGAAAGAAGCTCCATTTTGGAGCTTCTTTTTTGCTCCGCAAGGGAGCCGCGCGGTGTGGCTGTGACGGCTCCCTTACGGAGCAAACGGCGGCGGCGGCAGACTGCCTCAAAGCGGCGGTCTATAACCCGCCTTACTTAGTTATTTCATAGCTGCCCTTCCCATTCCTAGTCTTCTCATTTCTTGGCTGCAGTCACCATTTTGATCAATAGTTGAGTCTACAGGTACTTTTTAACTATTTCAATTTCTTTATTGTCTATGGTGAATGTATGTATTTCTTCCATGCCCATTAGTTTGTTTTTTTAATGTTCAGTATTAAGCTTGCCTTTGCAGTTTCATCTTTGATCTTCTTGAGGGGCTGTGCAGATAGCCCTGAAATAGCAGTGCATGGTGTGGTTGTACCAACACCAATTGCACCAGGGCTGTGGCAACCACACATGTCTGGCCTTGATCTGGGCTGCCACAGTGGTCCTCAACCCAGCCACTGAGAAGGAGCAACTTTTCACTGTTCCTTTTCGTGCTGGCTCTTCCAGGCTGGAGTGAACTCGGCATGGCTTCAAGCTGTGTTTGGGGCCTGCACTATGTAAACACCTTACTCCCAATGCAGTCTGAAGACAGTACTTTTGGCCCATCCACTTTGGGCCTTTGTAATTGTTCCAGGTCTGTGATGTTTTCTGCTAACAGTATGGTGTCATCTGCACACCTAAGATGGTTGATATTCCTTCCTCCTATTTTCACACCTTCTTCTTCTGAGTCTAAACCTGCTATTCATATGTTTTCTGCATACAAGTTGAACAAATAGGATGACAGAATACAATCTTGCCCTACCCCTCTTTCAATTGGTAACCAATCTGTTTCTCCAAGTTCTGGTCTAACAGTAGCCTCTTGTCCCAAGTACAGATTTCTCATCAGTTCTGTCAGATGTAGTGACACTCCTATGTCTAAGAGCCATCCATAGATTTTCATGATCTATGCACTCAAAGGCTTTGCTATAGTCTATAAAATACATGCTTTTGGAACTCCTTGGTGGACTCCGTTAGCCATCATATGTTTGCAACATAGTCCTAGTGCCTCTTCCTTTCCTAAACCCCACTTGAACCTGGGATTTCTCTCTCCATCAATGGTTGGAGTCTGTGCTACAGAATTTTGAGTATAATTTTGCTTGCATGGGAGATTAATGCTATGCTCCTATAATTGCTGTAGTATTTTATAGAATTATAGAAGGATAGAGGAACTCTCAATCAAAACATCCCTGATAGATGGTCATCCAGCCTCTGTTTAAAGACCTCCAAGGAAGGAGACTCCATCACACTGTGAGGGAGTGTGTTCCACTGTCAAACAGCCCTTACTGTCAGGACGTTTCTCCTTATATTTCCTTTTTTGGGGGGTATACAGTGTGCCCACATCATATGTAGGCATGCTTAAAGCAGCTTCCAGCATATGCTGGAACCCACACCAGAAAAAACCCTGGCATGTCCTGGAAGAAGTAATGGGGTGCTCTCCCATGCTGTGCACCCTGCCTTTGGCACTGGCCCCATTACTTCTAATGGGGCTTAAGCATACGCATTTTTCCCTTACGTGAAGGGGGGGGGGGGCGGAACGGATCCCCACATAAAGAAAGGGCCCACTGTATATTGATTATTTCCAGTCTGTTGGCCACAGTTCTGTTTTCCATATTTGTTTATGTATGTTAGTTAGCACTAGACTTACTTCTTTCTGTGTGCAATGTAGCAGTTCAATTGGATTATCATCTGTTTCTTGTAATTTGTTTTTACTAATTTATTTCAGTGCGGCATCCATTTCATTTTTTATTTTCAAGAAGGTGGTAAAGACAGAGCTCTTCCACCGTGCATATCCTCCTGACCTTTTATGAAGACCATTGGTACAGACCGGGAGAACCTGACCCCGTGATTGATTGATGATTGATGTTTTATGTTTTTAGCTGTGGTTTTAATTGTAATTAATGTTGTAATATTACAAGTGTTTTTAACTCTGTTGTGATCCCGCCTTGATCCATTGGGAGAGGCAGGAAGATACAAATAAAAACTCTTATTATTATTATTATTATTATTATTAGAATTTGGGTTCATCTTTGTATTGTTCTTTGCTTAATGTGTCATTCATTTTTTCCATCTCTTTTGTATAACTCTTCTGTGTATTTCCTCCAGCATCTTTTTATTTCTTTTTGTCTTGTAGTAAGTTCTTTTTCTTGTCATAGAGCATTCCAGCCATTGGTTTGATCTTCCCTTTGAGTTCCCAGATTTTGTGGAAGAGGTTTCCCATTTTTTTCCTTTTTGTAGTTTTCTTTTATTTCTCTGCATTGTTTATTATAATAGTTCTCCTTATCCTTGCACAATAGTCACTGCGTTCAAGGTTCTGATTTTATTCCTATCTCCCTTAACTTTACTTTATTGCATGGGGTGTTTTTTCTGTCATCAATCACTCCTTCTCCTTGTTAGTGTCTTTCTGATTCTTCCTTAATTATGTCCTTGGTTTCTTCCCATAGTTCTTCTGTTTCTCAGTCTATTATATTTAATAGAGCAAAACTGTTTCATACATTGTCAGCAAATTCTGGTGGGATATTGTTCAAATCATAATTTGGAACAATTAATGTTTTTGTTTTCTTCTTCAACTTTCCTCTATTTTTTGATATAAGTAGTTCGCGAACCTTGCTACAATCAGTGTCTGGTCTAGTTTTGGAAGCAGGAATGGAGCATCTCCATCTTCTGCTTCCAGTTATGTAGTCTATCTGATTTTTGTGTTGCCCGTCTGGTGAAGTCAATGTGTATGATCTCCTCTCTGGTTGTATGAAGCAGGTGTTTGCAATGAAATATCTTCATTATCTTCCAAAAACTATGAAAAATACTGTAGATTTCAAGAAAGTTTCCAAGTATAGATACTACATAAAACAGTTACATTTTTTATAATGTTTCAGTTCTCTGAGGGCTTTTAATTTGCTGTCCTTTTAACAACAACCATTTTTATTCTTGGCTTGTTTGCTAACATATTTTTCTTTTTCATAACCGCTCCACCATGCCTAGGCCCAGAAGCAGATGGAAGACCCCTTTCTCCATCCCAACTGCCAATGCCCTGGTCCTGGAGAGAGAAGAACTGGAACCGTCTGGTCTACCTAGTTCACTCCTCCACTGCCATTCCCCTTTCATTGTATGCCATATCTTAATTAGACTGTAAGCCCAAAGGCAGAGAATTGCCAAATTAAGAATTTGTAAGATGCTCTGAGAGCCTTTGTGTCTGAAGAGTAGAGTATAAATATTAAAAATAAATAAACAAATATCTAGGCTGTCAGACAATTTTGATTTGAGAAGCTGGCAAGGGCATTTGTTTTCATGTTTATTTCCAAAACTACTACATTATCTGAATCTTGCAAACACCCCATACAGATTTAAAATATACAACAGAGGGGTTTTTTTTAGTTTTGTTTTTTAAATGATTACTGTGCTAGAAAGTTCATTATCCCTCCAGGAACACATTTGGCAAGCATTTCTTAGCAGAACTCAGAAACAAATTAAACTAAAAATGTCAAAAAATGCACTGGCAATCACTCAGCAATGTAAACAAGCTCATAGATCTTCGGTTGTTGTTGTTTTCCTTGTGAAGTATATATTGTTCAACCGAAGGAGACCATCAGTCAAGAGAATGCAGTCCTTCAACCACAGCTTGTATGATTTGAGAAATATTAACTCCCCTGTTCTTTCATGAGGTAGCTAGATGATGGCCACACATATATGTACATGTATATACATATAAGTGTGTGCATGGATGACATCTTATGATTGAACAAAATTATTTTCTGTTAAACCTAACCCAGAAAGCAGATCCATATATTTTAACTCTCCTATTCAAAAAGATCTCTTGCCTTTCCACAGTTCTGTCTTTCATACAAACACATGGGACAACCAACTTGCATTGTTATTTTTGGGCCCCACAGTTGAAAAAGGATGTTCTCAAGCTGGAGTGTGTCCAGGGGACAGCAACAAAAATGATGAAGGATCTGGAAACCACGCCTTTGAGGAAAGACAGGGAGCTGAGTATGTTTAGCCTAGAGAAGAGATGGTTATGATAGCCCTGATTAAGTATTTTGAAGGGGTGTCACACGGAGGTTGGAGCAAACTTGTTTTCTGCTGTTGCAGAGAATAGGACCTGGAACAATAGATGCATGGTACCTCAAAAGAGATTCCACCTCAACATTAAAAGGAACTTCCTGACAATAAGAACTGTTTATAGTGGAACACACTCCCCCAGAGGCTGGTGGAGTCTCTTTTTTCAGAGGATTTTAAACAGGCTGGAAGGCCTTCTGTTGAGGGTGCTTTGATTGTGTGTTCTTGCATGCCATGGGATTGGACTGTATAGCCCTTGTATCTCTTCCAGTTCTATGATTCTATGATAATGTATAATTCTGTTTATTTCATTTTAAATTAAATGGAAACATGTGAGAAGAAAAGGAGTCAAAACAAGGAGAGATATTAGAAGAAATGTGTCACTCTCTTTTCTTGAGACATGTTGCCAGTATACTTTAGGGATGGAAAGAATATTGAAAAATATATTTTAAAATATTTTGTCAAGAAACCTTGATGTTCTCATCAATTACTGGACTTGCAAGAATCTTTGCAGTCCAGGACCTATTCTGCACAAAATTTATATGTGGTTGTTTTGTGCAGAAACCAGCATTTTCTATGTGGAAAATAATATTTCATTAATAAATATTAATTCCTGTGTTAAATATGTTATTTTTTTGCACAAAAAAGCTGCAGTTGGGAAATTCTTCTGCACACATAGTTGATTTGCAGAGAAAATAGAATTTTCTGCACAGAAAACAGCATTTTCTGTGCAAGAGTTACTATTTATACATTGAAAATTTATTTTCTACACACAAAAATGCTGTTTCCTGTGCTGAAAATGCTTTTTTCTGTTTAAAATACTCATGTGTTTATTTTGTACAGAATAAGTCCTGAACTACAAATAGTTTTGGAAAACTGTGTGGCTTTTGAAGGGTATCTTGCAGACATGAAGAAATTTACTTAAATTATTCATTGCTACAGTCAAGAAAAAAATGGAGAATTACATTCCCAGTACATTTTTATTAGAATTAAATGTGAAAAAAGACTCCGACTAACATATTCCAGAGTGAAAGTCACAAAGATCACCCAACTTCTGCCCGAACAAATGAATAGGGGAAACTTGGTAGTTTTTCCCTGTCTACTCTTTACTCAAGTTGGCAGAGCTTTAGTAAAAATATGGAGTCACAACTTTTAGTGCTATCAACTGGTCAATGAGACCAGCAGTTTGTTTCAGAGGAGAGAGTCAATCTTCTAACCTGTCTATCTAGTGATTACTTTACACTTTCTGGGTGTAAATGAGAAGAGGGACAGGGATTCACTTAGGTGCAGAGATGCAATTACACTTGCCCTTGTCCTTCAGCCAATTCAACGTGAAAAGAACATTGCTTCTCATGAATTCATTCCTATTTGCCCTGGCTTCTGGAGTTCACTATAAACCCTTTGAGACACTTCCTCCCTCTTGGGTCAATAGCTCATATCAGTCAATCAATCTTGATCAGTAAGGATTGAGGCCTCTTTGCTTTACATTTCAGACTGGAAGAGACTACTTTCCACCAACTCACAAACTACAAAGGAATAAAGAATGCCAACATAGCAATATTTTCAGCCAAACGTTCCTTTTCGAGAATGTCAGTGGCAAGTGGAACTTTTTCATGAGTCCCTACCTTCAAAGGTCCCATTTGAACAGAAACCTAAGATGAGCACATTTCATGCACTCAGGCAGAAGTCATATCTTTATTGGGAAGGAACTTTGCATGTGACAATAAAGCAGATATTCTGCTTTTGTGGTCATCAATGGTCTGACTTTTAATGATCACCATTATTATGCCTGTTAGTGTTTGACTGATCTGTTTTCTACTAAGGAGGGAAAACTGAGGATATATTCAAGGCCAAAAGTTGTTCCAAGTCCCTTCTAAAAAATCTTGTGTTAATGAGTACTTGAGTAACTGTTAAGAGAAAGGTGGAGCAAGTAAGTAAGTAAATAGTTATAGTTGGTACACAGCACTGTGATAGCATTTACACTGATCTTTATGTTAGTTTCAAAAGAGTTCACCTTCCCAAAATGACCTTCAGCTAATGCTGCCAGGTTCAAGATCATTTGCAATCACATCTCTTCCAAGCAGAGGTGGTATTTTTAGAGGGTACAGATGGAAAGAACATTAAGAAAAAACAAGGAAGGGGCTCTTTAAGTATTGTGAAGCTCTGACAAGGAAAATCCTGGCCAAAGCCCTAGCCTCACCCCTGTTGTGAAACCACTACTCCTTTCTTACACCATCACATCAAAGATTATGTATGTTTGTGAGTTTTACAAAACCATATAGTTATTGTGGAACAAGGAGATAGGGAGCTTGTGGCAGTGAGGAGGCTGGCTGTAGGTTAAGGCAGCCATGAATGGTGCTCCCCATTTATCTTCCTGACATACTTTCCCACCAGCCACTACATGGCCATGCCAGAGGGAGGGATGGGGGAGAAGCCAAGGGAATAACATTGCTGGCTATGTTCTGACATAACTGTCCATCATAATCCTTGTTGAGGTTTCCCCTTCCCATCCCAATAGTCACTACATGGCTGTGTCAGGGGAAGAGGCAGAAGAAAAGAAAGACATTGTCGGTTATTTCAGAACATAACTTTACATGTTGCTCCTCCCTCAACTTCATGGACATAGGGAGGGGTAAGGAGAAAGATGGACCAGGGTGGAGACTTTCTCAGCCATGTGAGAATATCTTCAAAAGCAGCATTGTTTCCTGGAGGACTTAATAATTTAAATAAGAATATCCTAGCAAAAAGTAGAGAGTTGGAATAAGTAATGTTCACTGCACTACTATCACTCTGGCAGAAAAGACATGCTTAAAATATAAAAATATTAAAAAGTAAAACAATGCAGTTCAGAACAGTGATTTGTATGGGATCTACCCTTTTATTTCCAGAGCTTGGATATAACTTTAGGCCAGTGGTCCCCAAACTGTGCTCTTTAAGGGATTTTGGACTTCAGCTCCCAGGATCCCAGACTGTTGGCCAACATGGCTGAGGTTTCTGGGAGCTGAAGTCCAAAATCTCTTAAAGGACACAGTTTCAGGACCACTGCTCTAGGCAGAATGAACACTTTAACTAAGATTTTGAATTTCCTTGCTTTTTTTTTTTTTTAAAGATCATTTTTTTAAAAAAAACATGATTTGTTTTGTGAAATGTGTTTGCTCAGAAGATTTGTTTGAGCAAACAAAAACATGAGAAAAGTAATTTTTTGTGAAGATAACAGTATATTTTGCACAAAATATATTTTTGTGTGTGTGTGTGTAAAACTAGTTTCTGCACAAATGAATTTTTCATAGAAAGTGCCCAAATTATGAAAAATCTCACAGCTGTTCACCATTTTCTTGATAAGGTGTCTTGATATATTAAGACAAACTTCTTCACCGAAGATAAGAATTTTTCAAGTTTTTTTTAAAACACCCCTACTTCTCATGCAGGGAAAGACGTTATCCCAAAAGATTAAGATCTCTGAGAAACTGGGCATAGAATTAGTTCAGTGAATTTAAGCTGTGTGTTTCTACTGTCACAATGAGTTCTGGGTGGGAGTTCACAATTGATGTATTATACTGATTGATTCTGAGTTTTGTTATTCTGAATCTGTTGCAGTTCTTGACCTGTTACTGTATTTTAATGATTGCCACTATTACATCCATTGCTATCTACCTACTCATCTATATTTTCTCTGAGCTACTCTTTTTGGGGAGGGGAATAGCAAGATAAAATATATATTGTGGCTAAATACGATAAATATAGAAATATATTCGATTTGTGCATTTTCTCTTGAAGTTAGTACTGTACAGTCTAGTTCTCACAAAAAACAACAGATAAACAACAGATGAAATCCAGCCGGTAAAGTTATGTTTGACTAAAATCTCTCAAAAGCAATGGAAACAGTTGCAGCCAACTTCATACATTGATTTCATTGTGAATAATATTACTTTGAACATAATCATGTTTAAATAAGTTTGATCAACACGATTTTGAGGAGTGGTGGAATATATGTTAAGACACTTTAACCATTAGGTCTTCTTTTCCATCATGAAGATAAGGCATTTCCACGATTCAGATATTTCATTTCTTTAATAGTCAAATGATTTACAAGACATGTGCCTATATAGCCTAGAAATTTCAAAGTAATCCCCTTTTCTGTCTCTCTATCTGCTTTACCCTATTTTAGTAAAGAATCCTAGTATCAGCCAAATATTTTGCTGACGACCTGACCACTCTTAGCAAAGTTGTTGTATACAAATAGGTGTGTAATCCCTGACTGAATTCACCCTCATAGTTAACGCAACAGCTCAGAAAAGGAAATTCTATTCAACATTAGATAGAAAGATTTTTTTGCAGGGGGGGATTTCAAAAGTGTTTGTTATGCATTTCTGTAAAATGTGCTAGATGAAAGAATCCAATAACTGTTTTCTTGTTGCAGGAGTCATAAAAATAGTAACACTGAATGGGGGGGGGGGTTGTATGTTTTTGTGAGTAGCCAGCTCCACCTCATGTGCGTGCTATGAGCATAGATGCTGAGCTTCAAAAAAAAAGGCTACATATTTTGCACAAAATATGGAAACTATGACAGAAAATTGCTTAGCATTTTAGTTTTGTGCTGAGATAAAGCCCAGCAAGCAGGTCACCTTATTTTCTTCTCTTGCCAAAACCACTGTAGATATATTTTTCCATTCTTACAAATGAAAACAACCACTAATGAATTTGATAGGCAGAAGGAAATGTTATTCAAAACAATTATAAAATGGAAAGGTGTCCAAACTGATCATGTGTGGATCCAGAAACTTGTATACTTACTCTCTGTCCTTCCCTTGGTTAAGGAGCCTGTTTCTATTTCTACCTAAATGATGTATCTGGTATGTATGATAAGTTGCTGAGGGCTAACAGACCAGTCTCTGGTTCCATCTCCACAGCCCAGCTCCCTATCCACATAGTTAATCTTTTGTCATAATCTTTTTAAAAAATCATATTGGCGTATGGCTAAGACATGTTTTTGTACATATGACAAGCTGCTCAATTCCTAAACATTCAGAAACAACCACAAATGTCAGGATTTGGACAGATTATAATGACCTGCTGTTGTTTTCCCTTGCCATCTGAGGCACCAGAGCTAAACATGCCTACTAGGAAGATAGTCTCATTGAATTCAGCTGGACTTCCTTCCACCGAAGCATGCTTAGAGGGGGGCCTGTAATCTTCTTTCTGGAACTGACTTCTGTTGATGACAAGATAAAGTGAGCTAGTGAGACCACTGCAGTGATCCAACAGTATGGTATTTCTCATATTCTAAAGCTCCTGCTAAAGCTTCTCCAAATTCTATTTACTGTGCAATGGTTCAGTGATAGGAAAAATGGATGCTCAGCATTTGATTTGATATTTTCTATAAAGTGCAGCAAAGTTCCACTTCATTTGTGAGCTGACAGATCTCATACTGCACATTTGTAATCACAGCAATGTTTTGAAGACAAACCTGATAATGTCGGTTTTGATATAACAGAAAGGTCAGCTCTCACTGTACGATGAAAAAAAACTTTTTGAATTTAAGCACATGCAGACAATCAATTGCTTTCATTTCTCTCACAGAAATTTAGGACATCAAAGTAGACTATGAAGTAAAGTGCATCAGAAAATGCAGGGTGTATTTTCTCTCTGTAGTGCCCCTGGCTACAGTTGACCAGTTTAAATAGTGTGTATGCAGTCTGAAAATGACAATGAGTCTTGCTTCATCTTATCTGCATCTGCTGCATGCCAATGTCCATATAAACGTTTTATTTTTCTCGGAGAATGTCACTGTCAATGAAATGCATCAATAACTGTAATTCGGAGTTGAAAGATATGACACCACTTCCAGAATATTGGATGAGAAAAGGCTGTCATAATGTCTCATATAATATTATCCAAAACAGTGGGGAAAATACCATGATTTCCCTGCAATTGCTGAATATACAAGCTTGGTTGACAAGATTTCACAAGCTATTGAAAGAAGTAAACAACGCCAACTCATCTATCAATGCATGTCTATTTCATCAGTAAGGAGACACAAAGATTTTAGTTGTCATTAATAGTCACCAGGCAGCCATGTTGGCCAAGTAGATGGTCTTACAATTCTGTAGGATGACAAAGAGATTATCTCTTGGGCCCCAGCTACTAGTTCTGACTGAAGCAGATCAATTGATTCAGTAGGATTTTCAGACCATTTAGCAATTGATTCAGTGGGTCTGCTAAAGTTGGAACAAGCAATTGGATTTGAGCAAGAATTGACACTGTGTGGACTGTAAGACCTAGATGGTGTTGAACTGAAAATCCCAGCAGTGCTAGCTGGTAGAACCAGAGTACTCAGACTACAGGAATATCTGGAGGCCCACATAACACTTGGTCTTAGCCACAAAAGTGGAAATCATATATGAGATGCAAGCTGAAGAAATCTTGAGCATTTAATTAAAAATATTTGACAGTTAACCAAGATCTCTGAAGAAATATGAAAACTTTTATTCTGATGTCATTTCCCCTATTCCTTTCTGGTCTCCCCACCCTGTTTTTTGTCTCTTTTGTCTATCTGATTTTCCTTGTTTGATATATGTGGCAGAACTGAATGTTTCAAAGTCAGTGCTCATTGATTGCGAAATATTTTGATTTACTGTTACAGGAGGGTTACTAAGAGGAAGATGCAATTTTAGAGATATGCAGGTTGGTTTGTGATCTTTCGCCGTTGTTTTTTTAACCCTAATGTATCATGCAAGTAATAATAATCCTACCTTTCTTCCACAGTCCCAACCACTATACCCATTTCTGCATGAACACACATTTGGCTTGATACATTTGCCACCATACTGGCACTTTGGTTTCAAAAAGCTGTAACAAAACAGGATGGAGATATTATTTCTAAAACTCCCCAGGTAAACTGTTCAATGACATTTCCCTCCTTTGTTTAAAAATTGTAATTCAGCTGTGGGTTCTAAGTTGCCTTTTTAACTTGTGAAACTCAGGGCTTTTTGTCAGCACATGCCCATTTTCAACCATACCTTTGCTGACTGGTCCACTCATATAAAAGCCAATGCCACATGACCCTTGACTGCAGATTTTTCAACATTTGGCAATGAATGCTAAAAGTCGATCCATCCAATGATATTGCCTCACAGATCACCAATGTAGCTTATGGCAGCCTAGCCACACTGATCTAAAAAACAAACAGGGGCTGAAAGAACTGTATGTCTAAAATGGCAAGAGTTAACTCTTACACAGATCTTTTTATGTGAGTGATCTACTTGTATGGGCAGTTCAATGATGGAATACGCAACTTGTGCAAGACTGGGTACCTGATGATAGGACAGAAGTGAGAATAGGATGACCAGAGTTTGCAATTTTGCTGGTTTACTTTAAAGAGGGAACAGTGTCACATGAATTTGCTCTTCCAACATTACAGTCTTCATTTCAGCAGATTGCTCACATGGATAGCTATTTGCAGGAGCTAGCCAAATGTGCAGCACTGTCTGAGTAATGATTCTGCTTTTGTAATAACTTTTTTTTTTTATTAAAGAGGGTGAAGAATAGCTTCTGTGAGAAACATCTCTTTATCCCTGAAGTGTTACATGCTTTCTTCTCATTGTCCTTCTCTTATTATCTTGAGCTAATGGTTAGAGGCAGAGAAGAGTGCCAAATCTCTAATTTCTCTTCCATGAGAAATACATCGGTGTAGGATTTGAATGACCTCAGAGTGACCTTCTCAGATGCAGTGAAATAAAAGAAATGCTTTTAAAAGAGCTTGCCTTGAAATGAAGCAATGACAGCAGCAACACTGAATGAAATTTCCACTATATACTTTTAGAATAGACAGGTTCTGGAGAAAAAAATCCAACATATGATGCTGACTAATAGCCCACAGTATTGTAAATATGAGCTGTGACTTCACTACTGCAGGAGTAGCATGTGGATACAATCTAAAGAAAATTGGGCTCTCCCAAGCTTCATTGATATTTGTAGAAACCAGTTATCTACAAAACATTCTCACATGGGACTCTGACACACTTTAATTCTTCCAGTTGGCATCTTGGTCTTTATTGGCCTGGAAATAAATAAATAAATAAATAAATAAATATAATCCAGCAATCACAAAGACAGAGAAGAAGACATTGAGAGATTCTAGGAAGGAGTATAGAAAGAAAATGACAACATACCAACACAGGCTTTCAGACTAATTATAGGTGACTGAGATGCAATGTCGGCAGCAAAGAAGAATAAAAAACAGTAGGAAGATTTGGATTAAGAAAAAGAAATGAAGCAGGTGGGCATCTAAATAGAATTTTGTGAGGCCAACAACCTCATGCCTTGGATTCAGACTATTTGAAAGACAGTAGTGGAGATTATCGCACTGGGTTCTGAGAACGTTCTCATCACGTGATGAGAACGGAACGCATTTGAGTATACCGCACGTATGTGTTCCAATCGGGTTCTCAGAACGATTAAATGTGTTCCAAATGTGTTCCAGGAGGGTACAGATTTGAATGTGTTCCCAGCGAGCTGAAACGTGATGAAAACGTTCCAACAGAAGTATGTGCGGTATTCTTATCCGTTCTCAAATCCGTTCCCTCATTCCTCCGTCTCCTGATTGGCTGAAAGAATGACAGGCAGGGAGGCAGGGAGGCGAGCGACTGCAGTGAGGGAAGGTGTGTGTGGGTGTGTGTGGGTGAGAGAGAGGGAGGGGGAGGGGGGGGGAAGAAGGAGGGAGGGAAGGAAGGAAAAAGGGAGGAAAGGTGGGACAAGGAAGAGAAGAGGAAAGCAGGGAAAGAGAGAGAAAGAGAGAGGGAAAGAGGAGACCAGAGCAGAGAGCAAGAGGGAGAGGGTCTGGCTGCTTCGGGGGGGGGGCTCTAGTGTCATGTCCAGTGGGGCTCCTGTGCTGTCACAATGCAGGAGGCAGGGATGCCCAGGACCTTCTCCTCCTTCAATCCAGGAGGGAACCCACAAAAGCTCCTCTGTTTGGAGCACCACACAAAAGCAAGCAAACAACTCCCAGAATTCCATAGCAAAGAGCCAGACAAGAGTTAAAGCGGGGAGGGAAGCTCACAACCTGAAGGCACACATTACATGCACACACACAGGAGCAAAGGGGTGTCAAGGTGCCAAAAAGGGGAAATGGGATGACAGCAGAGGACTCTTCTTTTCTAACCGGTTTAAAGAGCTGCAATGGCTGCCGGGGCTCTGCCCTTGGTCCAGTCCCCTCCCTTTCCCTCCGCTTGAAGAGACCTCCGTGGAGCTCCCTTAAAGCCCAGGCTGCCAAGGAGGGGACTCTGCCCTTGGCCCATCAAGTTACATAGGTTTTATCCTATTTTCTTCAAACATATGCCAGCATATGAAGCCCCAACGTTTTATAGGGGCTTGCCTTCTTTCCTACCCAAGAGAATCCTCGGACTCCCTTCGGAGGGAAGACAAGATGGGGGGATCTTCGGGATGGGAAGACTTCTCAGTGAGGCTGAGAAGCACTCTCCCGCCAGAGTCCTAGGCTTACTGAATCCCCCACCTCCCTTCCCATAGAAATTCAATCCAAAAACTGAGTTTAAAGGAGCAGAGGC
>NC_056522.1:229244834-229319760 GCF_019175285.1 Sceloporus undulatus | reverse complement strand
GAGCCCTTTGGCTCTGCATCTGGGAGAGATTTTAAACTCTGTTTTTGGATTGATTTCTATGGGGAAGGGAGGTGGGGGATTTCAGTAAGACCCATAGGGCTCACTGCTCTTTTTAAACTCCGTTTTTGGATTGATTCCTATGGGGAAAGAGGGCAGAGAGAGAGATGGCAGGACATCCCCATAGCCAAGCATCCTCTGCCTCCCCAGAGGAAGACTCATAGGGCTCACTGCTCTTTTTAAACTCCGTTTTTGGATTGATTCCTATGGGGAAAGAGGGCAAGAGAGAGAGATGGCAGGAAACCCCTAGCCAACATCCCTGCCTCCCCAGAGGAAGACCCATAGGGCTCAATGATGGCAGGACATCCCCATAGCCAAGCATCCTCTGCCTCCCCAGAGGAAGACCCATAGGGCTCACTGCTCTTTTTTAACCTCCGTTTTTGGATTGATTCCTATGGGGAAGGGAGGTGAGGGATTTCAGTAAGCCAAGCCTCCTTTTCCCTCTTTCCTGGGAGCAGCGCCTCTCCCAAGCCGTCCAACCACTGAGTGGCGACGTCATCAGAACACAGCCCACAAAACGTAATACAGCAAACTGTTCTGCGAACGGTTTCAAGAAAAAGGAATCACAGTGCGCTAAACTGCCGTTCTGATCACGTTCTGATCACGTTTTGATTACTAATGCGGTAATATCCGTTCCAGGAACGTTCTCATCACGTGATGATACGGAACGTTCTCAGAACGCAGTGCGATAATCTCCAGTATCTCTTTCTATGACATGGGCTAACGTTGGGCTGATATAGACTGGCACAGTACACTGGCTTCCCGGTGGCATATGGTATGGACGCTGCACGGTCCCCCACCACCCTGAAGCCAGCGTCACATTGCCTGCCTGCCCAGACAGCAGGCAGCATTGCAGTGCTCTGCTGGCATGGTGTTCCTATGCCGCAGGAGCACTGTGGCAGAAAAGCTGCCTTTTTCCAGTGCAAAAAGGAGTGACATCTTGCTATCTCTTTTTGTGGGGAAAAAACAGAGTGGGGCTGCTGCACGTGGTTGCTGTGGCACCCAACTTGCTTTTTCAGGGGCAGCATCATGCTGCGTCTTTGGGCCGGTCTGTTTTGGCCCTTTGGGAATTTTAGAGGGAAGGCTTTCTCTCACCATCACAGGGGAGTTTGGAAAGAACCTTCTTAGTGACTCCCAAGTTGTGGAATATTGTCCTACAGAAGGCTTGGTTGGCCCTGTGTCTACTGTTTCTGCCAACATAAAAAGATATTTTCATTTAAGCAGGATAAAAATTAAACAAATAAATAAATAAAACAAATAAATATTTAACATATACATTAAATTGATGGGAGAGGCTGTACTGAGTTTAGGGTTTAATTCTAGTGCTGATGAATATGTCCTTGTACAACATGAGTAACTGAGGAAAATTTAGCTTAAGTCCTCATGGGAGCATAATGCTCTTAATTAACGATTGTCTGGCTAGAAGCCACTCTGCACTGCAGAAATTATCCAGTTTAACTGACATGTCTTAATGCTATGGAATTCTGGGATTTGTAGTTTTGCGATATATGCTTTCTCTGAGAGCTCTGGTGCCACAACAAACTACAAACCCCAGGATTTCATAGGACTGTGCCATGTCAGTTAAAGTGATGTCAAACTGCAATATTTCTGCTGTGCAGATGCTAAGTAGTAGAATTTTCTGGTAAGATGCCTGTGAGAGAGCATCAGATAGAAGGACATAAAAAACATTTCATAAAGAAAACAAAACAAAAGGGCATTACAGAAAAACAAATGAAAGCTGTTGCAAAGAAAGATTTTTAAAAAAATAAGTATAATATGTAAGTAATATTATCCAAACAATGATACCTTTATTGGGACAACCAAACTGCACAATTACATGCTGCAAGCTTCACAAAGAAAGGAGACATGCTGGATTCCAAGGAAACATCTTCTTTGATTTGCAAATAGACATTAAATTCCTTGACTTTGAAAATCTACCACTGACCACATGGCCAAAAAAGGGGGAGGTGCCAGCCTGCAGATAGCCCTCCTTACCATCTGAACTAAGACCAGAAACAGAAAATGCTGGCCTACAACTAATATCTTCAATTTCTTTCTCCTGCTTGCCTGATGAAGAAGCCAGTATGACTTCAAAAGCCTGCAACATGTAATGTGAATTTTTGTTGGCCCAATAAAGGTATCATTGTTTGGATGTTATTAGATTTGTTATATGGCCAACACGGCTAGCCCTAGATTTATATATATATTCTTCTGCTACAATAAGTTACAACTTACAAGGTCTAACTGAGTAAAAAGATCTTCACCTGCCAGTGGAAGGAAAGCAGGCTGGAGACCAAGCTAGCCTCGCATGAGAAGAAATTTTACAACCTGGGAACAGCCACCATAAAGACTTTCTCCCTTATCCTTACTGAACAAACCTGTAATGGTAGCCAAATGAAGAGAACACACGCACACCAAATCATAAAAGTCACTAAAGCTCATAGAAAGAGACATGATCTTTCAAATAGTTTGGACCCAAGCCATGCAGGACTTTAAAGTTCATAATTAGCACTTTGAATACCACAGGGGATAACTGCAGCCATAGCCATTTGGGTTTCTTTTTTTTTGTGGGTTTTTTGGGCTATGTGGCCATGTTCTAGAAGAGTTTCTTCCTGACGTTTCGCCAGCATCTGTGGCTGGCATCTTCAGAGAATCTCTCAGAGAATTGTCTGAAGATGCCAGTCACAGATGCTGGTGAAATATCAGGAAGAATCTCTTCTAGAACTTGGCCACATAGCCCCCCCCCCCAAAAAAAAAACCACAAAAAATGTGGATGCTGGCCATGAAAGCCTTCGACATAGCCTCGAAAGCTGCTTAGAGGTCCAATAGAAGCAAGACGATCACAATTTCCTGTCAGGTTGTTTGTGTTGATTGTCCACCAGGATTTGTTATAGATAGGTTTCCCCTTCTCCCAAGGGTAAGGCTTTACCTTTAACCTTATTGTACACTTCTGAAGTACAACAAATAGTAATAAAAAACCCTTGCTCCTTTTTCCAGCTGCACATCTGGTGTTATCAAGGTAGAGGCAGAAAGCTCCTTCTCCTCATCAGTTCAAAGCAGAAGAAGGGAGAAAGGCTCTCTCCATTCTTATGCCCAGCAGGTGTTTGGGATATTAGAACACCCAGTGAATGCAGAGCAAGCACACCTGCCTCATCCAGGTGAATGATGTAATAGGGAGCTGTCAGTATGTAGGCTCCCTCTACCTTTGTACTTTACAGGTAGTTTGCACTCAGAACACCTGTTGGGTACAGAAGCAAGACCATTTACCTCTGTCTTTCCTGTCTAGTTCTAGGGTAGAAGAGAGAAAAGAGAGTTCCCATTTCTTTGTGCCTTCCATAACTCAAAACAAGAGACAGGAGGCATTCACTTGTGCTTGACAAGCATAGACCCAAAAGAAACACTACATATCAACTGAACTCTGGGGGCTGCACAGGGGTGGAGAATGCCCCCACAATTTTGTGGCTTCAAGTTTTGTTTTGTTTGTTTTGTTTTGTTTTTATTTATATACCACTATTCCAAAGATCATAGCGGCGAACAGCAAGTAAGCTAATTAGCAATTCTCTTGTCTCACCTGTTTGGGGCCTATTGATGAGTCTGTTCTAAAAGAAACACTGTACAACAAATAAGAATTTGCAAACCTTCTAATATATTCACTTTGTTACATTATTCATTTTGTTAAAATTAAACAAACAAGCTTGTTAATTTTTAATAACTGATACAGTGGACCATTTCAAACTTGTCTGGAGCTAGTAATTCATTTTTTTCAGATAGAAGCCAATGATGGCAAGCTCCTTTATGAATTTGAAAAATATACTGGTCTGTTAAATTTGTGCATCATGTCATTTATGTGATTGACCTTTTACTCCTATTTGAGCACGTTTCTGCTAAAACCCAGCTGTTTCCCACCTTCATAAAAGTTAAGGCAATTGGACTGCTGACTTTAAGCCAGCTTCCCCCACCTCTTAATTAGCAGTGTGCACTCCTATGACAATGTTTTGGCACAGAAAAAAGAGAGCAGCCAACTCATAAGGCACTGTGCCAAGAAGAACACACATGTCATGGTATTATTTTAATTAGATTTCAGGGACTTACAAATATTGTGTGTGTTTGGAGGAGAGAAAGACACACACACACCAAAATCTTTTATTGGTTATTGCCATAGTTATTGCCTTGAGTTTGGCAAATGGAGGGCAATATTTATTTAAATTAGTTGAGGATTGTTTGTAAAACAAAGATATGAAAGGCTATAGGATAAGATAGAATATGTGAGGTAGTAGAAATGTAGTTCATAGCTGTGATGTGTAATCCATAGGCACATCATAGCTTTGTAGAGGAGAAAGTAAAGAAACTCAGTGAGCAGGCAATGGGTAGAAGCAAGAGCATGCATGGATAATTGATAAGCAAGGCAGAGGGTGGCAACAAGGGGACAGAAAGAGCCATCTTATTTTCTATAATGAAAAGGAAGGTACTTTTTCCTCTTTTTTTTGCTCAGGCACATTTGCCTGATGGACACATTTCTTCATAGGACAGATGCAGAATTCCAGTATAGGATTCTGACACCACAATAGTATCTCTCTGTTTTTCTTCCGTTCTCTCTCCAAATCTTTCCTTGATATATGTGCACACATCTCCCCACTATATTAATCTTTTGTATGCAATTTTTGTCCCGTCCCAGGCTTTTGAAAGTCCCATCAGTTGAAATACGGTTTTGTTTTGCTTCAGACAGCCGAGTCTGAAAAAAAAAAATAAAAAAAAATCTAATCCTACCTATGGCTTATGCAATCAAATTTATAGATATTTGGGTCAAGGGCATTATGGAAGGTTTTTTTTTTAATAAAAAAAATTACTGCAAAACTCAGGAATATTTTTATAGTCTAAAACAATAAAAATCTACTTGTTATCATAGGCAAAAGTAGATATTTTCTACAGAGATGCATGTGCACAGGCAGAGAAAGAGAGACAGGGTCTTCCTTTACCATGCCTGGCCTTGTACATTTTCCATCACTTGTAGGCCGGTCAGTCTTGAGCACAAAATGCTGGATACAATCAATTTGTGGGGTGATCCAGGAAATCAGTTTCTATATTCTGATTTGTTTTGGGGCTTTTTTTTAACTGAGATACCTCTCCTGATTCTCAAGAGTTCTAAAAAAAAGAGCACGGGTGCCAACTCAAAATACTACAGTTAAGCAAAGAATAGTAAAACTGAATTTCACTTCTTACATTTAAGAGTTTTGAAATATGCAGAAACCCTGTGTGTGTGTATATATATGCCTTCATGTCATCAACTTATGAAAACCCTGTTAATTTCATAGAGTCCCCCCCCCCTTCACAAGGAATCCTCAGAGGTGGTTTAGCTAGTTCCTTCATCTGAGCCTACAGAACCTGATATTCATTGATGGTCTTCTATCCAAATACCAAGGCTGCCCCTGGTGCCTTTCAGATTTTTAGGTCCAACCACATCCTATGGTATGTGGCTATCTGTAGGGCAATGCATGTTTACAACAACAAGTGGAAATCCTGTGGTCATTCGTTCGGCCTCTGAGGGAGAGAGAAGGCTGGCCCAGTACCATCAGGGGCTAGCCTGAAGAAAGAGGCCCCTCCCTCCCTAACTGCCCGCCCGCCCGCTTTCCACCTGGGCAGGAGCGGCCCAGAGAGACTCTTCCTTGCCGCCGGAGCGGCGTTTCTCCAGGGGGAGGGGCCGGTGAGAGCGGCCTCCATAAAGCCGGCTCCCCCGAAGAGGATGCTGCCTGCCCCTTTTCCACCTGGGCAGGAGCGGCCCAGAGGACTCTGTTTTTCATTTTGTTTTGTAAACCGCCGTGATCATAGGAACGGCGGTATATAAATAAAATTTCAATCAATCAATCAATCCAGATGTTGTGGGATTGTGACTCCTGCCATTCTTTGCCAGTGGTTATGCTGGCTAGGGCTGCTGGGACTTACAGTTCAACAACATATATAGGACTGAATAATTCCCACCCCTTGTTTACAGGAAGCAGAAGTATTCCTGGCAGTACTGAAGTAAAGTAATAGAACTTGTGATGGAATATATTGTCAGCAGAAAGGTAAATCAGGATAGACCCAATTGTGTAGGATACGTAAGTAAGAAAAAATGCATTAAGAAATGTGTATCGCAGAACCTGACATGGAGAGATTAAATGATCTAATGAGCCACGCTATATTATTGGGGAAAGAGCAGGAAAATATCACTTCTGAATTGGAACACTCTTCCATTCTATCTGTCCCATGTATTACTAGGAGGAGAATTTAACGTTTCAGAAGAAAATTGGAATGGAAATCAGAAGATAATAACATAGCTGAAGACTAAATGAATATTTCATAAATGTATTTATCAGGAGCACTAAACCACTAAACACTAACAATGACACAGGCATTATCCTGGATAGTCTTGGTAAGGAATGCTATTTAACAAGGCAAGCTTGTGTTGAAATTATAATCAATAAATACCCTGTACAAAAAAAGAATTTGTCACTGTGTGTGGGAAGGGGGGCAAACCCAAGCATTAATTTTCATGCAAACGAAACATTATTGAAAATGTTACCTCTTGTATGGATAGAATAGAAAAGGGGAAAACACGTGTGCTGAAGAGAGAGGGAGCAAGAGATTCAGGAAATTATGAAGCTACTGGTTTAAGAGGCAAATTAAAAGGAAGTATTCCTGAAGGACAAATGAAAAAGTTAGTAAGTGCTCAATAATGTTGTATTAGAACAGATAATATCTAGCATAAATGTAAGTGAGGTTAGTAATGATGAGTCTCCTTAATGATGGGCTATCTTCATTTTTATAATTAATTCAGAGGATATTTCCAGACTACTTTGCAGTATCAGGATGGAATAAGGAAGTAATGCCCTCAACAGCTGCATGCCAAGTGAGAAGTCCTATGTGACTGCTGCAAGTTCAAAGGATCAAAGGGATTGATACTAGTGAAACAGCATTAGTGGTGCCCAGCCAGCCACTGTTGTCCCATACCACATTTGGTGAAAGATGCCTCTTTGGAAACTGGAAGATGCACAATATCCCAAAGCAAACATACTGCTCAGTTGAGCATGATACATCTTATATGACAGCTTTGGGGTGAATTGCTGTCTTCCTTTTGTGGCAGCCTGCATTTAGATGAGTGGGCAGTCTAACCTGAAATTGGAGAAGTGCTTTGGTAGGTTCATACCATGCAACATTTTACAGAAGAAAACTGGTAAAGATGTGGCCAAGCAGTATCGGAATGTGATTGAGATGGCAAAAGTGATTGAGGAAGGATACATAAATTTGGAGAGCCTGCAGCATTTTGCTTTTGTCTGAGCTCCTGGGAAGGGCACAATTCTGCCCCCACTCCCTCTCCATACTGAGTGAACTGAGAGCAAACTACTTTTGCACTTTGAACACCATCTGTAGCAACTGAAGTTAGTTGAGGACAGAAGAGGAAAATGGGAAGGGATAAAAACTTGGATATTTTAAAGGCCACTGATAAAGTGGGATGACAGGAGAATAACTGGAACTGTTCTTGCAAAATTGGGACATTTGGAGGGCATGTAGATATGAGTGACCTACCTTTCTCCTTATCATTTGAAAACTGAGCCAAGTAAGGAAAGTCACTTTTCCTTAATTTGTTCCATCCTGATCAATCTAGACACCTATAACTTGCTAGGTACATGGCTGATGTTTCCATATCATATTTGAGTTTGTACTCTCCTGCTGTTGAACTATTACATAGCTCTCTGTAGTGCCATAGGTTAAGCCCTCTGCCCCCCTCCCCTTTCCAGTGATATTATTGGTTCAAAATTGGAAACTCCTGCAGACTACAGTGCTTGACTTGGTGGATGACAAATGGTGCAGGCATTTCCTAAATTATTCAAAAATGTATTACCAGCAATGCTGTTGAGCAAAAGTTAAGAATATGAACAGTGGGATATACAAAGTGTTTCTGACATATATAACCTCTCCTTCCTCACATCCTTTCTGTTCAGTACCTGAAGCATGGCGAGAAGTTAACAGGGGGACATTTTAAATTATGGTGTCCATTTTACTACTTGACTATCACCCAAGGTGTTTTGTGGCTCTGATATTCTGCATTTTTCCAAACTAGAGGATGGCAAATTCCAGGTGTTATCCCCATCCCTCATCTGCTACAATTGCCCAAAGTGCTGGAGCAGTGGCAGCAATGTGTGTGTGTTTGTGTGTGTGGAAATCCAGTTTCATTTATTTTTCAGGAGCTCAGATCCATTTATAAACAAAGACAAAACATCCCTTCCCCTGCTGATGCAGAAGCAGGGGCAGTGGACTATTGTTGTTTTCATGGCTGCCATGTACAGTACGTGGGCTCCATTTTGCCCAACTGTTTTATTCATTTGCCTAGAGCCTGGCTCTTTCAGAAAACCTTTGGTTGGTTCACCTCTCTGCTTAGCTTTTAACCCAAATTCTTGTGGCAATATTCCCTTATTGTCACCAGTTGCAATTCTGAATAGTTGTTGCTGCCATACTTTTTTAAAAAAATGCCTGATCATACTTCGACTGCTGAATTTTGAGGGGCTTAAATCCTTCTGCTATTCTCAATAAGAACAAACCTGTTGAATCGTTTGGTTTACCTATTTGGCATGCAGCAATTGATTCAATGAGTCAGTTCTAGGGAGAAGTAACCAACAAGATTCAGGACACTATATTTTCCACATACAATGCTTCTTTGTAATGATAAATTTATTGATTTTTAACTTGCAAACTATTTTGTGTTTGTTTCCCAATGAAGAAAAATTGTGTATAAAATATTAAAATAACAATAATAGAAAGATGTATAATGTTTGTAAACAGGGGGAAAGATTAGGACATAAATCAGTCACAACATAGGGAGCCAGCGGGTGTTCATAAATATTGCTATTAGCAATCTGTCATTCATTTCCAACAGCAGTATTATGTTGGCCAGTGTTACAGATGATCATTATCTATGTAAATACTTTCTGCATGAAATGATGATGAGATTAGCTCCCTCAATCTCTCTCTTGGTCTCTCTTTTTCTGTGTGTGTGGACATGTGTGCTCACATACATTTTTGTATGTGTAATTCTGTGTAATTACAAACTTGCTTTCTTCAGCTCTCTGAGTAAAGGTAAGGCTTTCTTCATTTATGCACAGCAGTCATGAAAAAGATCCCTAGTGTAATAGTAAGGCACTATACACACAGCCCCTAAGGGACAGTGAGACACCGCCCCTTTCCTAGCTGGATTGGGGCCACAGCAACTGCATGCCACAGCCCCAATCCAGCCTTTCCAGGGTGCAAAAAGGAACTGCAAAAAGTGGCTCCTTTTTGTTCCCTGGAAAAGGCGGGATAGCCATGGCACCCAGCTATATGACACTCCTTCAGCACTGCGTCATGCAGACGCAGCACCAGAGGAGTGCCATGTGTGGAGCAGCATGCGGCATCATGGCGCCCGGGGAGGGGAGTGTAATTGGAGCATGCATAATGTAGACATGATGCCCCGACTCTGGCCTCAAGGTGGCCTTAATGGCCGATCTGAAGAGCCCCTACATCTGCCAAAGTAAACAAACCTACTTTGGAGTAAGCTTATTTTATTTAATTGGGATTATTGGTGGGTAAATGTGTGTTTCCTAGAGCAAGGAGAGTAGAGGTCTTACTATTTCTCCAGCAACATAAAACCAGTTAAACAATGGCTGCATTTGCACTGCAGAATTAATGTTGTTTGACACTGCTTTAGCTGTCAGGGATTTTTTATTATTAATGTTAAGAAATATAACTAAATTGAATAGACTTGTGGATATTAGATGATTTTATGTATATGGAAATAGAATGGCTTTGTTAATAAAAGTACAGTAATTATACACACACATTCATTCAAAAAAGCAGACCTTGATTTTGCCATTTTATTTAAGTGACACTATTTTATTATGTTACTGTATTTAATGGGACTTGAGTATCCATGAATTTTTGGTATCTATAAGGTGGCCCCAGAACCAAACCCTAGTGGATACCAAGGACCTACTGTATTTATTTTTTTTGCTCATGTTTCTCTGTTAAAATTGAATAACGTTTTGTCACAAGATCATGTCGGATAACTATTGCTGTCATTTTCATGGGACAAATCAGCTTGACTGGTTTCTTCCTTTCTTTTCCAACACAACCTTTCTTTATGTCATTGCAAATGTACAAGGAAGGCTCACAGAGAAAACAATGTTGTGTGGTCCAGCCCCTAACCTACAAATATACACTTTGTTGCATAAACATTATCCATGCACATAGTAGCTGTATCTGCCCAGGTTCTGTTGTGCAGTCAGGAATTTGTCAAAAGCCAGGACTCCTATGTGGATATCATTAGGCATGTACAGTTTGGGGGCTAATATGAGCTGTTGAAGTGGTGAGACAGAAGTCCAGTCTTCAGGAATGGGATCTGAGACCCCATGTCTTTCTCTCTTTCAGCCCAGAAAATCTACTGTATACTGTAGAGCTAATGCGGCACATTTCAAAACTCTCTAAATTGTGAGGATTTATAAGAAGACTAAATGTAATGTCACACCCTGAAAACAGTGCTCTATTACTTCTGTGGTAAATCACCAGCAGTAAAGAATCACAAAGTCTGAAGAAGTAAAAAAACAAAAACAAAAAACTCTGACCAAACAAAGGAATCAGTTTGTTAAAAAACACATAGACCAAACAACATTATTAACATCTCTAAATAATAATGGCTCATTTTGTCATTTAAACTGGAAGCATACCTTTTGCAAGTAGCGCACAACACAGCTCTGAGATGCAACAGTACATACAAATCTGACACAGGAGACCCACCCATCCTTCTGAACACTGGCAAACATTTGGACCAATACATTCACCACCATTCAGGCAGCTAGGCAAGCAATCAGCTGAAACAAAACAGGTGGAAGGAAGAAAATGAGACAAGATCAGTGTAATGTCCCCATGTGTTCACAAGCCCTTTCTCTGAGTGGCATGTCATATGTTAGCTTCCCACAATTACTTTTGAAGTGGTTGAATCTCAAAAGAGCTTAATGAGCATTCTTCATGAGGCAATTAAGAGTCTGAAATTTCCCTGATTAGGAAATTCTTCTTAATCTCTCTTAGTCTGACTTCTAGTTTCATCACAGAATTGCTCCAATGGCAGATTCCCCAGTCATTAAAATTTCATTTTCTATTAGTGCTGACAGCCTTAATTGATTGATGGGTGTGATTAACTGAGTAACCCATTATTTTCAGACTGAACATGTGGGTATTACATTATATTTTAATCTGATCAGTGCACTTTCAAGCAGTAGTTCTCAACCTTTGTCTCTCTAGGTGTTTTGGACTTCAAGCCCCAGCCATGGACAAAGACTAAAGAGTTGAGGTACTGAAGTCCAAAACATCTTGTGAGCACAATAGCTTAGGGTTTCCCAGCTAACATTGTCTGAATAGTCAGTGCTAATCAGTAAGTGGGAATCTGTCTTTATTCAACAAATGATTTCCACCTTTCTTGGATTGAGAGATCATCTGACACTCCTAGTGAAGGAAGAATGAGTCCAGAATGAATGTGGTGCATGTAGTTGCATTCATGGGCAACTGAAGATGGTGGGGTGAAAGTCAAGGAAGAGTGTAGCTGATGAATGAAGAGCCTCAGCTTCATGAAAAAATCTTCTGTTTTAATGGTGTATCCACTACTTCAAAGGAAAAGATATTCACAGTAAATGTTGCTGAGTTGCTTGTGCTATTAGCTTTTAGCATGAGTTTTGTTTCTTTTTCAATAGAATTTTTAATACCACATTTTAATACAGATTGCCAATGTGGTGCCCAAACCTGAAAAACAATTTAAAACCACACAATATAGAACAGTGAAAGCAGAATAATAATAGTAATCTGACTTGTATTTGCCTTGTGGTTGTATCTGCACTTCCTAGGTGCTGGAAGTGTGTGGTGTAGTGGCCTTGGTCTCCAAAGCCTGTCTCATGTGGTTATAATATACATGGGACAGAAAGAGTCTTGGATCTTTCTCTGACCACTACTTAGCAAGTATGCCATTGCTTAGACATTCTTCCACAATCTTGCATTGCAATAGACATGGGGGAAGGTTATAGATTGAAATCTCACCCCTTGCTGATAAAAAACGGTGTCTTTGCCATTTCAATTGTGATAAGGTTTTTCATGTTTTAAATATTTCATGGTTCATGTTTTAAATATTCAATAGAACATTGTTAGTTAATCTTCCTGCATGGAAAGGGGAGGCTCTCTTTCCCTGCTGTACCTCATAGGGAATAATATTTTATTATAATATGAATATACAAACCTGTGACAAGCAGAGGCTCAAACTTTGTGCGCCTATGGAAGCCAGAGCCAAGTTGCTGAGTGCTCATGACTAGCAGGGAACATTGCTATTCTAAGAGGTAGGGAGAGAAGAATGGCAACAAGCTAAGGAATAGAAGGAACTGCTGAGGAAACTAAATACCTCAAATAATGGTCTAGTTTGGGGAACTGGTCTAGTGAGATGTGGCTTATCAACTTCCTAGTCAAGTATTTTCTGTAGACTTCACGGAAGCCTAGCAAAACAATGTTTTGACCCAAAACTGATCAAGTAATCTGAGGAGAAATGGCTTTCTGAAACGGCCCCTGTGCCAGTATTTTTCCTAATAAGCACTTTTACTTGGGAATAGGGTCTATTGAACTCAAGAGACTTGACAGACACCAGTAAGTTTTAAATGTTGATCTTAGACTCATTCCTCATCCTTCCCCACAAATGGTTTAGTACACTTTCTAAAATTTGGAGCAGGGACATAGCCAGGATTTTGGGAAGGGGGAGTCCAAACTAAGTGCCGCCATTATAATGGGGCTTGGGTGCAGCGGCACACACCATTCATTGTATCTAATGGAAGGGGGGTCCAGACCCCCCTTGGCTACGTCCCTGTTTGGAGTGTGTGTTTTTAAATTAATTATTTTCACGCTTTTTACTTTACATTGTTATATAGAATGAATTCAAGACCTAAAAAAACCGTTCTTCATAGTTCAGGTATAAAAACAGAGTTGTATTTTAAAAAGCAAACTGAAACTTTATAGGTTTTTTTTTAACAAGCCTGCTTAAATCACTGTTATTTCCTCGGAGGGATATTTAACACTGCACATCTTGAAATAAAATGAGCCACTAGAAGAATAATCCACCCGCTCTGTACAAGTGTGTGTTTTTCTGTAGATGTTCAAGTGCTGTCCACTCCAAGTGAAAAAAGAAGCAGACATTTTAAATTTCTGCAAAATCAAAAAACCATACCAAGACACAACTTTCTGGAGAAAACAGAATGGCAGATGTTCTGTTTATTTTTTATTTTATTATTTAGAATGGCAGATGTTCCAATTCTCTTCCCAGCCTGAACAGTTTTGTTCCCCCTGCCCCATCATGGCTGAAATAAAACTACATTTTTTAAAGAAGGCAAAAGAACACATAAGGGTCTTTGTCAGTTTGGTATCACTCTACCCAACATAACTTTAATGCATAAGAACTTGAGAAGTGACTGACATCTTGCCTTAACAACATGCTGGAATTAAACTCTGCACAGAATCATGAATTATATTATCAGGAGGTCATTTAGAGAGGGCATCAAGCTGATATACATTAATAAGTCTTCTATACAGTGTGTTATCTTGATCTACAATTTATTCAGCTTATCTGCCAGTACATAAGAATGAATAACCACGTAACTATGGAAGTGGGGGGAATATCTTCCAAGTATTTTCAGATTAGATGGTTTGAATTATATCCCCCTGCCCCGTAAATTGCAGTCAAATGTGGTTAGGCTTAACAGTATTAAAAACAAACAAACCAAAAACCTGCATCAACTGCAGAAAATTATGCACTGGAATGAATGTGCCTATGATGACCTTGAGAATATATCAGGATGGAAAGCCCCTTTTTTTTTTTTTTTTTTTTACAGTGGACTTTAAATAGTTCTGGATTTGAAATACATATTACAGTACTCTGTAAAACATAACAAAATGTGTGGAGATGCTAAAAACCAAAAATTAGATTTAATGCTGTGGGGCTGGAAGGTGGGGGGAATTTATGCAAAGAAAAAAATTGTCTGTATAACAGATAGACAGCTGTGTGATTTTTTTTAAAAAAAAAACTTTATATCTGGAAATGTTAAATGTTTACGTCAATTTGTATTATGCCAATATATAAAACCATTTTCTCCTTTAAGTCCTGAAGCAGCAAAACTAGATCATTGCTGTATGGCTTGCTACCATTAAAACAGATTATGATTCATGCTGGCAGGCCTGAGTGATAAACAGATAGCATCTCTGTATGGGAAGGAGCTCGGACTCATGTTTACTGCAGTGCTTTCCCTTCCAACCAGATGGACAGTCACAGATAGCAGGGCCGATGCATCTTCCTCCGTTCATGCACATAGGTTCACAGACACCTGCAGTATGACATAAAAGGTAACAAGGGCAGCAACTGAGGAAGAATTGTAACTTCTTTTCCAAAGTCTTTTTGCAGTTTCACAGTGGGAAAGTTTTGCATAATTAAAGACAAAAAGCAATTTAGAAGCAAAGAAGTCTTAAACTTTCGGATTTGTGAGCTTTAGTAGTAAATCCTTCTAGAATCTGCTGAGATCCACTGCATGCTAGAGACATTTCAAGGAGCCTTCAATAAGAGCTGCCTCACCGGAGAAATGGGAGAGACATTAATTACAATGATTCTTGAAAAAGTAAACAAGAAATCTTTGGTGGCAGCTGTAGGCAGACCAATAGCGCTTATTACTGCTGATTGCCAAATTCTTGTTAAAGCCATTCCCCTCCTGATTGGAAAACATAGTCTCAGGCATTCATCTGGATCAGCAAGAGCTGGTGAAGAATTGATTTGTTTCACACAATTTCAGAGAAGCTTTTGCATTTTATCCATCAAAGATAACAGACAAGATAAGGCTGGGATTGCCTGTAGTTAGCAGGGGAAAAAGAAAGAAAAACAAAATTCTTAACCACGATGTTGAACATTTATTTCCAAATATTTTGGGCCCCTGGGGTGAAGATAGTCTCCATTGGCTGGGACTGAATAACATGGTCATATACAGATATTGCCCAGCCCATATGTAGAAGGATATAATTTTTATATGAGCAAAATACAGACAGCCAACTTGTAGGGCCAGCCCTGCCATTAGACAGAGCACCTCAAGTAGGTTTTGGATGCTATAGTAAAAAGGCATTTTTGAGATTTTCTATCTCATTTTCCAAAATAACTTAGCCAGCTTTTGGGTTCTGTATGCATCTTGATATTATACTTTTGCAAGGCCTTAAGAGCAGACGTTTTCATGCTGGAGTACCACTGCACCCATACATCTTGGAACTGAACATTACTTCAATGCTCTGTTTTTAAAAATTGGGGAAGGTGAGAAAAGCAGGTTTGAAGATGACACCCCTTAAGACATATTCTTAACATGTGAAATGACTACTAAACTTAAAAGTGTCTTAGGGGCAAGATAGACACCCCAAAAGAGTGTCTTCTGGCCACCCCTCACTAAGGCATAATCTGGTTTCTATTTCAGGTCTTCAAACTCTAGTTTTCTTCCTAATGTAAATATTAATTTATATAAATACCTAACAATATTAAGATTAAAATATGAACAGACTATAACTTTTTTCCAAATGTACATGGTATTATCTAGTATGTGAACTATGATACTGCAACCCCATTATTAAAGAATATCAGCTCATTAGATACACAAAATCAGATATATCCTAAATTTGTCCTTGGCCTCAGTATGTTAGACATATAGTTATTGTGTCACTTGCCGTTCTAATGATATATCTCAACTTGGTGATTTAATGGCATCCAGTTGACATTTTGTTAAGAATATACTAACATTCCTGCATTTCATGAAATTACCATAATTGTGTTGTTGCCCCCCCCCCCCCAATTGCTACTGTACTCACTATCTTTTTGGGCATCACCTAGAGAGCAAAAAGAGTACATTTTTAATGAACACTCAGAGGATTCCTTCATAAATGAAGCTAATTCCAATTTTGATTTTGATATTTATTAATATACTGTATTTCTGTCCTGCCCTCTATTGTGAAATCTCAAGGAAGCATACAATTAAAACAATATGAACAGGGTGGATTTTTTAAAAATCCAGTTTTAAAAAGCACCAGAATAATTTATATGGGATAAAAGAATAATAAATAAATCACCAAGTTAAAAGAGCAGAAAAGGCTAAACCAGTTTAGACCATGTACACATACATTTTAAGAAATAGTAGGTTTGGGCCCAAAAATACATTTAAAATATATTAAAAGTAGTAATATCTGGGCACTCATGTTTGAGAGTCAGAGCGGTAAACAAGTCATTTCATGTCATGGAATTTAAGGTCTTTGTTTCTCTCTGTGTGTCTAACAATGTTACCATTCTCTAATTCATGTAGGTCCAAGGGCCAAATCTTTTGCCTCATAACCTTGTGGCCTCTACATAGATCACCAAGAAGGCCACAAAAAGTGAAAGTGGCCAGGCTTCCACTGAAGGCACTTCACCCTTTTTTGCCATAGAATTGATGGTCTAGAGGATTGGGATGAGATGAGGGTCAGGTTGCCAATAGCTATCTTGTGGAGGCAGCATGTTCCTTCAGGACTTCACGTTGCCTGCCTGTGCTCTGACTGGTCCACAAGTAAGTAGCTGTCACATTTTCCAGACATTCAATAGTGTATTAATTTAGTCAATACCCTGCCTTTTTCCCAATATGGAACCCAAGGGATAGGGAGTAAAACAAAATACAATTAAAACAATGTATAGAGCAAAAAAAATTTTTTTAAAAAAAACCATTAAATAAGTATTACATTAAAATAATCTACAATTGGATCAAGTTGTTTGAAGGAAAAATATAAACAGATATGTTGTGGGATGAGAAAGCTTATCTGTTTGGAAAATGTACAAATATTAGTATCAGAACAGTGAGAGAAACAAAATAAACACTGCAAGCCTTTCCTTACTTTCCAAGGCCTACAGAGCATTGCACCTAGTTTGGCTTCCTCCTGAATAAGCACACATTTGGTTAGATGGGGCTGCACAAGTCATAAGATCACTCTAAGAAGCTTGATCCAAAATTACTATGAGTTTTGCTTTTGAGCAGGCCTATATAGGTTTGCACTACAAATGCATTTTCAGTTGAACTTATCATTAGAAGATTTGTACAAGAGGTAACATTTATCCAAATTCATTTAGCCACATAAATACAACTAGATTTGTTGAATCCCTTTTCAGAAATCTATACTGGCAGTTTCTTCCTATGCAGAACCATCAACCATTATTGCAAATAAATGCAGTGTTTTCTCTTCTGCTTCTTTTTCCTGACTTCATTGCTTCATTCTCTCATTCCTTAATTTTCTTTAAACACATTTCCATTTTCAATACCCACCAGGCAGTTTTCAACATTTGATGGTGATAACTAGCTTCAGTATTTCTAGATCCCACTTGCAGGCCTCTATGGAAAAAACTCCAATTTCAAAATAGCAAACAAAATGTTACAGCCACTCATTGGGAAACTAAATAAATTATCAGACATTGCAAACAAACTGAATTATCCTAATCCTCCCAGGAGCAAGCATGACTTTGAAAAGATTCAGGGTTTCTTTCCTGCAGAAATGCATTGCACATTGACCCACAGATCACGGCAATTCATCATCTTGGCTTTTTCTGTACTTACCTCAGGAGAAAAAAATTATATACAAATAATCCATTGTGTAATTGCTATAGGAAATACAGCCTTCAATTTTCTCATTCTCCTCCATTTAAAAAAAATGTTGTTGATAAGGGAAAGATAAACTCCACCATAATAATACAAAAATGGTTAACAAGAAAATTAATGTTGTTGAGAAGAATTGGTGGCGGAGATAATATTCCCACCATAATATTTTAGTCCTTTGACTTTTACTTCAGAGCAAAAGTCCAACGTCTATGCAAAAGCAATATTTCAAATAGCCAGGGGCCATACAGCATTCGTCCATTCTGGTTCTTGCTAAGACAACACAGGAATTTCCTTTGGATGCGTTCTCTTAGAATGTGAGTATATCCTGTTCTTCTTGAGAAAGAAAACTTGGTACCATCTGTTTGTTGCCTGGCTCTCCTGAACCACAGATACTGAGGGATTTTGAGTTGTAGTTGTTAATGCTTTAATATGGTGTTTAGCTTATATTTTATTGTTTTAGATTACAGAGGGGCAGTGTTTCACCACCCGTGTGTACAGCCCCTATATTCTACAAATAGAGATTAGGAAGTCATTTATACCATATATGTTTTAATGGAACATGTGCTGGAACATGTGTTGTAGATAAGTAGGAAAATTAGTGTAAAGTAATTGTCGTTTATGTGGTTTGTATTTATGTGTTTTAATATGTCATGTATTAATGTGCACTGATGAGATAAATAAATATATATTTTTAAAAAAGCAAATGCAGTTTCTGTTCAGAAAATTTTATTTTCTGTCCAAAACCATTGAATGTGAATTTTACCGAGAATAAGTCCTGAACTGTGAAGATTCTGGATAGTCTAAGATTCTTCTGGTCAGAGTTTCTCAATACTTGAATAACATGTTTTTTTAATCATTCTTTGAATATTTTAAAATATTATTTCCATTCCATTCCTAGTTCATTTCCTTAAAAGACGAAAATGATGGCTAAGGGAGTTCCAGAAATGTGATAGAAAAGCCCCACTCCATCCCCTTAGGTGGCATTTGGGGACAAACCATTTCTTTTATCCTTGTGGATAATAATAATAATAATAATAATAATAATAATAATAAAACTTTATTTGTATACTGTCCTTCGCAAGCATCAGGGCAGTTTCCAACATGTATTCATACAATTTAAAAACAATAATACAATCAGCACTTTAAAACCATCAATACAATCAATACAATACAATTACATAGGCTGCGCCTAATCTAGATGTCTCAATAATGGCTAACAGGGGAATCAGGGGAGGGGAGTTCACAGATTTTCACAGAAGGGGATTTTTACAAAGGGGCTCAAAGTGAGGATCTACTGGAAGCCTAATGGTACATTCAGCCCCACTCCTAACATAGGTCATAGTCTTCACTGAGATGTCTACATGTTTGTGCAAGACTACCTTGCAGTATGCTGGAAAGATGATGTCACATTTTATTGATTAATAATAATATAATTAGTATTGGATCATCATGTCATATCAAATTGACCTTCTATGACACTATCGACATTTCATTTGGTAAAAACAATGAAAATTTGCCATAGTCTGTACCAAATGGCATTGAGAATATGCACAGAGAGAGAGAATTGAATTAAGCATCATGCAGTATGCTGAGAATTTCATGATTCATCCCCTTCACATCCTGTAACACCTTGTACCGCTTTAATAAGATTACCCTTTATGTTAGATGGTAATTTAGCACAAAGGGCCTATGCTTTCTCTTTAACACATTTCTGATTTGAGGTATAAGAAACAAAGTGAGGAATCCTATATAGGAGGAATATTAAATCAGTTCTCTAGTGTCAGTTGCAAGCCCTTTTCTTTTGTCTGGGGTTTTTCAGAAGAACTGAAGGTCCATGTACTTAACTAACCTTTACTGAAACTATAATGTAGATTCTGTTTAGTCCTGGTACAATAATTACCTGTCATCACATAGCCTGAGCAATACTGGAGATAAGGGAAGAACAGAACTGTGCTTCAATGCAGAGTAGGATGATACAGTTTTAGAAATGTGGATTCCTCTGCCCAAAGAAGCCTGGCAAATTGACCTCAATAATCTATCCCAACTAAAAAAAAGGCCAACAAATACCTTTAAGCAATACATTCTGAAACTAACAAAACAATGAAATGAATCTCCTAGGTAGTAACGCAGAAAGAAAGAAAGAAAGAAAGAAAGAAAGAAAGAAAGAAAGATTGTTGAATGGTAGTATATGGTGGTGTGTATCCATGACTCATTTTTAAAGGTAAATGACTATCAATGGCAATGGTCAAAGAAACATGAGAAAATATATCTTGAGCATAGGAATTCATAGCTAAGATGCATGTAAGTAACCCTTGTAACATATAAAATATGGTCAATTCAAGAACCAGGGCTGGTGAAAAGAATGTATCATTATCTGATATCATTTGTGAGAAGTGGTAGGATAAAATGTGAATAAGAAGCATGGTAAAATGAAAGAAGTGAGCCCTAGAGATGCTAACAAACAGCTGGCCAATATGTAAGAAAAGAGCTCTGAGCCTCAAGAATTTTCAAAACCTCAAAACTGGGTTATGCAAATGAATCTGGAACTAGATTCAGACTGATCCAAATTTGATCAGAGTGGTCCAATACACTATGGATTAGTGCATCAATCAGATATCAAACTACCATAAAATTAAGGCAGACAGTGTATCTACCAAATATTGCTAAACAGAACTATGTTAAGAAAATGCTGGGGAAGGGAAAAGAAGGAGACTTTGGCGCGTTACAGACCGCCGGATTGTGGTGGTCTGCTGCCGCCACCGGTTGCTGCGTCCGGGAACCGCAGCAGCCAAACAGCGCGGTTCCCGGATGCAGCAAAGAAGGAGCGCAAAAATCACGCTCCTTCTTGCAGCCTGGAAGAGACGCCGCGAGGCGCTAGTCGCGCACTCGCGGCATCACTTCCGCCATGCGACATGTGAACGCAGAGCGTCCGTTACGTCAAAATGGCGGCGGCCATGTGGAACGGCTGCCGCCATTTGTTACGGACTCAGTCCGTGCTAGGGTTAGGGGCGTCTGGAAGAGATGCCCCTTTCTAACCCTAGCACGGACTGAGTCCGTCCTAGGGTGCCCGTTTGTAACGGGCCTTTGTTAATTGATAATTCTACCATCCAATCTGGGTCAAGAATCTAGAATACTCAGCCATCAAAGTACTTGGGCAATGGAATGTGATCAGGTTCTTATCTACTAAAAATGCCAAATCAAGGTAAATAATGCACTGTGGGTTCTTGTTTATGTAAAACAAAAAAAGAATTTTACGTCTCCCTGTGGTTATTTGAGTGATATGATGCCATTCTGTGCCTATATGAGCTCTATATTATTGTTTTGTGAACAATGGAGTATAGCCAAACCATCCTTTCTAGTTACAAATACGACTCTCAGGATATAGCACAGATGACCTTACGCATTTGTTTGTTTGTTTAATATATAGCCCATCCTGCAGCACAGGACCCAAGGCAACTTAATACAAATTAAAACAAAGCACATCTAAAAACCTATTAGTACAAATGTTAAGGAAAAAAAAACACAATCAAAAAATTCTATTACAAGGAAAAAAAACATACTGTACCCCATCAGAAACTGGAGAGACATCTCCTCATACAGGATTTTGGCCAGTTTTTCAACTTCAATAGACAGTTTAATACTATTTCAATATGTCATATATTCTTTGCTTCATGTGATTTACAATCCACCCTCCATATTTGTGGGGTTTAGGGATGCAGGACCATAGCCTCACCCACGCATGCTACAGACTCAATTTCTGCCAACAGCCACAGCCCACACTTCCCTTTCCCACCTTGGCACCATGGTGCCTCAGCCAGATATTCAGACCTGCTCCATCCCTCTAGGACATTGGAACTGATTTAAGTTGCCAGTAGCTGATCCACCACCTCACACCATTCCCTCTCTGCCTCCTTTTCTGCCAAGAGCACCAGCCCATCCCTCCCTTACCCACCTTGCCATCACAACACCGCAGTCAGATTTTTGAAGTCCTTCCATCTCCTGAGGACAGTGAAACTCATTTTAGAAACAGCAGCTGCTGAAATACTAGCCTCTATGCCATTTGGGTGGTGCAGAGATTGTGAAGGCTTGGAGACTGGTGGAGGTGTTGTGGTGCCAGGATGGGAAAGGGACTGTTGGGCTGGCACTGTTGGCAGGACAGGGGGCAGAAAGGAGGAGGGAGAAGAGGAGCAGGTTGAGCCAGTCATGCAGCAGTTACAAAATCATAGATAATCAAATCTGTGAAAGAGAAACCTGTGAAGGTGGAGAGCAGCTTGTATCTCTTTTTCTTTTATAAACCATCTTGATTCCCAGTCTTGGGAAACATTGAGTATAAGTAAATTGATGGATTAATGGACTGATAAAAGATTCAAATTTCCAAATTTAAATCTAGATTCATGTCTGAACTGGATCAGTATAGATCTGAATTGGTCTAAACTGAATTAAGGCTCTATAACCAACGTAGGTGGCTCTTGCTCAGTCTTATCACAATCCCTATAAAATTGTGAGACATTTGAAATGTCTAGATTTAACATATATTTTTGGTATTCCTTGTATGATTTTATCACTTCTGGATTTTTGTGCAACACAATGATCAAAATTTAATCTTTGAATCTACAACTATTTATTTTACTCTCTGCAAGTATGCAAACAATTGCTTTTTCCTGGGGTGGGGTGGGGGGTGGGGAGTTGGGTTTAAGAAGATAACAGTGAAATGTATGTCTTGAGGGAAATTGCTCGCATGCCTCCATGTAAGGTTCTTAGGTATCAGAAAGGATATGAAGGAGGACTGGAATTCACACTGGTACTTACAAGTGCTGCAACCCAGGCATACACAGTAATTGATCCTTACATATGCAAAAGAGTAGGGAATACATAGCGATCTTAAAAATCCAGCAGTCTTGGTTTACTGGTCAGCAGCTGCTGCAGGCAACAGGAGTCTGTTCTCCTGCTAATCAAGACACAGCAGACTGAGGTTCCCATCCCCAACCCATAAGCAATCTCTGATGCAAGGAGGAATTGCAGCAGGGATCCTGCTTCTTAATGTTGCACTGAAGATCACTGAAGGGATGAGGTGGGAATATCAATCTGTTGAGTCTCTGATGACATGGAAACATACCTCCATTGTTCTCAATGGCTGCTGCCTATCAAGTCAGGATGGGGGAGGGGAAAGGCTGGAGAGTGTTGGTGGTCCATGGTCCAAGCAGCTGGAGGAAACTAGCCTGAAGTATCCTCTTGCCACCTCCAGTGTGAAGACACATTGTCATCTACAGCTGGCAGTTTGAACAGAGATTTCATCAGGTGGTTTGTGTCTACGTGTGGTCTTCCCTCAAGCTTTCATCATATTTTGAGAAGTTCAGGAACTTTATATCCGCATTTTTCATTTGTGTTTTATGCAGGTAACATCTAGTTCATATGGAAAAGAGTCTTCTAAAACAAGTAAGAACTAAATAGAAGAAATGCTTCCTGTCAGTGCATCTTTACTCTGACTCTACAATCCTAGCATGAATGAGAGAGACTTCAAGCAGAAAATGTCACCATCTGATTTCTTCAGTGTATATAACTAATGCTCAGATGATCTTTATTTAGCTAGGTGCACTGGCTTTATTTGTAGTGTGAAGTCTCAAAGTGTCAAACGTGTTGTGGGTTTCGAATCAAAGAGAGAAAAGCTTGTTTTCATTGCAGCTACAAATGCTGAAGACTTGGGGTTAAATTGTTTATTGTTATGAGGAATAAAATATTATTTTCATCGATCAGCTCCAATCCCCATTGATTTCAGCACATCTTTCTGTCTGTGTTAGTTTTTTCATTACAAATATGTGTCTGTTAGCTCTTATATTTTTATTTTCATCCTCTGTTCCCTAGTACATTTAGTTTACAAAGCATGTGCAGAACACAAGTTCTACCTGCTGTATTATTATTATTATTATTATTATTATTATTATTATTATTCCCATCATGTTAGAAGCCTTGAATTTGGTGATATTTTCACATTCTTGCAGACTCCTTTGTATTTTATTAGGTCAGTGAGCTATTGTGATGGTTTGAAAACATTTTGTTTAGAGGATTTTTTTTTTAAAAAAGTGGCAGAATATTATTGTATATATTCTACTCTTGACTGGCTTTTCATTCTTTCCTCTTAGAGTATAATTTGTCATGTAAATATTCTCTCATCCCTACCCAATCCCATTCTCATTCTAAACAGACTCAAACTTGCCTTTGTTCTGCTAGCATTTAATGCTTATGAGTTTAAATTTTTGTAGAGCAGTGGAATGAAACCAAGGTTAGTTCGTAGAAGTATCAAACTTAAAAAACAAAAACAAACAAGAGGCATACACTGAAATACTTTTTCCATTGACAAGCCCTTCCAGGGGCTTGCTAGTTTGGAAATTTCCTTTTAAAACACAATTGGTTACCCCCAAAGGCCACAGCAAATCATTGGGCTGCTACCCACAATCAGGGCTTAGTTATAATGGTTCAGTTGGTGCATCCAGACGTTCATGGTTTAGGGGGAGCTTGGAGGCAGTAGAGGTGTTGGTCAAGCAGTGCAGCAACTACTGGGTGTCAAATCTGGGATTTGACATGTCTCCCCCCCCCCCCCCCATCTCCCCTTCCAATCAAGGAACTTAAAAGGACAATGACAGCTGCCCATCAGGTGGAGACATAACTTTCAAAAAGGAAATGTTGAGAAAGAAGGTGGGGAAGTCTCCCAGTTTTTTGACATTGCTTATCCCACCTCTCATCCCTGCCTCACCTTCTCACTCCACAGGGCTAGGGTGGGTGTGTGTCAAGCACAAGCAACGTTACTGCTGCCATCCCTGCTTTCTTTGCTGCCCCATCACCTCTGCTTGGACTCTGTTGGCACCTGTTGAGGGATAAGCTTGAAAGACAACGTAATCTGCACTGGAGGAATAATATAGTTTGACACTGCTTTAACTGTCATGGCTCAATGGTATGGGATTCTGGAATTTGTAGTTCTGTTAGGGTTGCCATATTGCACTTCTTAAAATCTGGGCACCAAATGTGCATGTTACAAAAATATTCTAATTAGGAAAACCACTCTAATTTGCATAGTTTTTTGTGGGTTTTTCAGGCTATGTGGCCCTGTTCCAGAAAAGTTTCTTCCTACAGCAAGGATTCTGCGCACAGCAAAACCACCTCCCAGCAGCATAACCAAAAAGGAAAGGAAAGCCATCAAGGACCTCAATTCGGATCCAGAAATCATCATTCTGCCAGCGGACAAAGGCAATGCCACAGTAATCATGGACACAGAACAATACAAACAAAAAATCAAGGAACTCCTGGATCCTACAATATACAAAAAGCAGGAAGAAACTTTTCTGGAACATGGCCACATAGCCCTAAAAACCCACAAAAAACTATGGATGCCAGCTATGAAAGCGTTCGACTTTACTCTAATTTGAATTCTAATTATGCAAATTCAGAAAATTAATGATTTTATTTTTTCTCCCTTCCACTATATTTAACCCCAGTACCATTTTAAAAGTTGGAAATGATCTGACAGAAACAGTACAGACCAATGTTTAAAATGCTGGACTTGGAACAGAGAGATCCAAATCCCTAAAGTGAACCTATTGTAGGGTTTTCTTAACAAGTTTCCTCTGAGGCTAGTCCTAGCAAACCCAATGAATTTTGCTACTAGATCTACTTAGTACTGTGGTGTATTTATTCATTTGTTCATTTTGGAGGGAGGCAGACAGTGTGAAAAGCCAGGTGACAGACCGGATCTTAAAGCATCCTCCCATTCTTGTCTCTAGCCATCTCTCCTTAAGGCGTAAGTGTTTTCAGGATTGTCGCCCCCTCCCATCTTTAGTCCCTGCATGCCTCCCACCAATCCCACTCTCCATCCCTGGCTGCTATTCCTTGTCCAAAATCCAAATCACTATCCTATTAGTTAAACCATCTGATAACATTATATATTTACTTATATTGTGCAGAGAAGGGGGATATTTCATACTTTGTCATATCCAAAGGCATATGGATCTGACATGATAGGGAATTGGTTGGTTGATATAAACTGATATGGTGAAATAGCACTATGGCTAAATAAAGAAAGCTTGAAGTGTGTGAGGGGGGAGGCAAGACTGGAAACCAAGCAGACAGTGGCAGGAGGGGCTGCAGTTTATGGCCTTGTTTATTTCCTGTTGCAGGACACTGATGGTAAATGAAGAACACCATCCTTACTGGCATAGATGAAATGATAATGGAGATGGGGAGTTGAGGAAAGGGGAAAAGTTTAAAGAATTGCTTTCATCTAGATCAAAGACCATGGATTGGGAAAGAGGTGCTGGAAGAGGGGAATTCTTAAAGGGTAGACTGTTTGGGGAAAAATCAGATCTGACACAACCAAGTCTGTGGTGAACTTCTGTCTTAAAATCCAGAATAAACCTTTAGGCTTTTTACGCTATGATGCTGTCTTGGTTTTTGAGACCCGAATCTGTTGAACGTGACATACTTATAACTCTTTCTTCTTCTATTACATTTTCCTCTCCCCCTTTCTTGACCCCCTCCCCTCACTCAACCCTCCTGTCTCAGCCAAGCTCCACCCAAAACCAAATCTGCCTTTATTTATTATCTCCACTCCCCCCCCCTTTGAGGAAGAGAGTCCAACAGGCAATGAGGAAAGAAGGAAAAAGAGAGACACCCTCAACCTCACTGCCCATCCAAGATTTAAAGTCATGACTACTGGAAGCTTTCTCTGCTCTCTCCCTGGCTCACTTTTCCTCTCCTAGCCAGCTCTTATAACTTCCAAGAATAGCCAAAGGTGTTAATAGGGCTACCATCACCTGTTTTTTTTCTTTTCATTGTGTTGCTCCCTTTGTCCCTGCAGAGAAGAATAAAGGAAGGGTAGGGGAGTTTCAATGCAATGACTGGAGACTGAAGTCCCTGACAAAATACAGCCTGGAACAAAGGAAGAATCCAGGATCTTCTGCTTCAAACATACCCAGCCTGCTGGGAGATTTTTTAAGAACCTCTAATCTGGAACATTCCCAGTTTTCTGAGTCATATATCAACCCTAATTTTTTTTGAATTATTGAGCCTTCTCTAATAGAGACAAAATACAATTCCCAGAATTCCATAGTACTAAACCATGGCATTTAAAATGGTGTCAAACTGCCTCATTTCTCCAGTCATCATTAAAACTAGGGGAGAAAAAACTAGATTGAAACAAAAAGAGAAAGGGAAAATAGAGAACATTTAGTCTAGTCAAGATATGATTATTGGGATTATGTAGATTATTTTCTATATGAAATTTATTACTCAAAGATACCAACGTAGCCTCAATACCCCATTTGAGTTTTAAAAAATAGGATGGCCACAGGCTCAGGAATCCAGTATAACCCTGAAACTTCAGTGCAATTTTGAACAATAATATTCATCATGAGAGACCAGGCCAACAATCCCAACAGGTTTAGCTTCAGCAGCTGGGTATGCTGAGACCCACAAGCCCTGGCAGCTATAAGGCCCCCTGTAATAGAGTAATGAAACTGGGTGCTCTTCACCGTTTTAAATTCCTCACTGTGATACTAACTATATCACAATTAATATCCCACTGTGATACTAGTCACACTGACTGTACTAGAAACTGTCAAACATACAGTTTAAAGATTAAAATGCCCTCAAATGTATACAATTGAAAAATGCACACAACATACTTTAGCCAAATTAAGATGAGTATAAGAATGTGCACATTAAAAATGCATAGAAAATATATGTCAATTTTCTGTGAACAAAGGTAAAAATACGTGTGTGAATTACCATGTGAAAGGAACAACCCAATATTAACCAAGGAAGGGATAAGAATGAGGGAAGGATATGGAGGATTGCAATGTAACTGAGACTCAGAGAAATATATAGGTCACACTCTGAAATGGGAAGCTTTAAGGATACAGATCACACTATGTGGTATCTTAAGTAGACCTGTTGCATTCAGGATGTGAAACTCTTCTCTGAGTTCACTACAAAGTGGTATCCCATATTCAGAACACTTGGTTGCAAAAGAGAATATTCAGTTTTGTATGAAACTGAATGAAACAGCAGATTTGTATGAAATGCTTGAAATAGTAGATCAAAAAGATATTTGGAATAATTGCTTGGATCACAGCATTCATATATTGTTCCCAATTGACAAGTACAGTATAGATATTTGACTTAATTGTCTGTACAGTCTTAATGATGGCATTCTCTCAGTAGCTTAAGACCTTATCACACGAGGCACTTACCAGGCTGGAATCGTGGCCCAAATGCTTCAGAAGGTGGGATCGCTGGTCGTGCTTCTCAAACATCATTGAGGCATTTCACTGTTCTTCCATTGTCTAAGCATTTGCAGAGCAGCCATTTTTTTTGCATAATGGAAGATCCCGTTATTATAAAAATGGCTGCTCCGTGAACAATTCGTCAATGGGAGAAGAGCAGGACACACTACAGTGATGCTTCAGAAGCACAACCGGCAATCCCACCCCCGCATATCTGGAGCATTTGGGCCACGATTCTAGTGTGGTAAGGTCCTTAGAATGAGACTCATAGTTAGGATACGAAGATATATTTCTCCTAAAGCCAAAGAATATTGCTTACTTTTCTTCTTTTTGGAAACCAATGCACAAGTCAGTCCCCACATGGGGATAGCACAGGCTGTTGGAGGAAAGCTTATGGGCAGGTATGTAGTTATCAAAGTAGAGGAAGGAAGACATTGCCCCATAAATAATCTGGCTATGCCTAATAAAATTTTCCTTCATCTCTAAACTTCTAACATTGCAGTAAGTCAATACATCAGGTGAGCATTTAGAAAAACAGTTTAGGACTCCAAAGAAAAAAATGTAGGCAAAGTTATGAAGGAATGTACACAAGGTAAATTTAAGAGCCTGGGTGTTAATAGCTTTCAGTGTCTTACTCTCTGCGATGCTAGAAATCTGAGAGATAAAGGATATTTAGTTGGGGGAACAGAATTTTTTTGGGGGGGGGGGTAACGTCCTTATTCCCCACCCCGATAGTCATACCCCACTTTATGGGTGTTCACTTGCTAATCCTAATGTTCATTTGTTTTAACAAGAGGGCCATCAAACTGTGTTCAAATCACACTATTTCTTTAAAATGGAAGCCAAGTTGATATTGTTCTGGTATACAACTGGCCAAGAAATGGATTTTGATTTAAGAGAGCTTTTGTTGTTTAGCCCTTTGTGGATGCTAAATAATGAAATTCTTGACAAGGGAGAATATGGGATGTCTGTACAATCACAGATGCATAATCATACATTTGTATTGTCAGTTTTGGCATCCTCTCCAGCTTGCTTGCAAGTGCCTGGCTAACATAATCATGTGGGGCTTTTTTGTCAGTAAGTACACACTATTGAAATTCCTGCACTTCAGCTGCCAACCAATGCGAGAAGTGTGATTTACATAACAGTTCTTTAGTGCTATATTTGTTTACACCAACTATCAACATCCACTTCCAACCTGAATGCCTTTTATTTAAAATTAAAGGCATTGCAAAACAACGAATGAACAAGACTGAAAGACAGATACATGATGAAGAGTACGTTCTATGTCACACAATAGCAGATGTCTGAGAAAAGATAAATAAATAAATTATGGAACAAAGGAAATGAAACCATAAGCTGCATACTTGAACAAATCCACAAATAAACCTCAAATTAATTAATGGCGATTGTCATCTCTTGCTGTTGTGCTCCCTGATCTTAGATGAGTTCTTTCAACTTAAGCTGTTATTAATAAATATATATGACATGACTGTCTGTTTACTTCAGTTGAAAATTTTAGAAAGAAAGAATAAGACAGAATACAATGGCATATTCAAAGTCAGAAATTAGTGTGCAGGGGATGGGGGTGGGTGGGCAGGAGCTTAGAACATTTTGTGGATACACAGCAACCATTTTTTTCCCTGCAGGATGCCTGTGCAATGTGGGAAAATGTCAAAATCATGACAGTAATGAATTTTTGCCAATAAAATCTCTCAGATAAGCGCTGATCTTGATGCCGGCATTAAAACAGAGACTATAAGAGAGGTGTCTAGTGAGTCCATGGACTATATTACACTGGAACTATTTGAGTTTGTAACTACCAATGAAGTGGACAAGCTCCTTGGAAGTGTAAGGAGGACAACATGCCCCCTTGATTCCTGCCCATCATGGCTGACCGTTCAGTGAGGATACACAGTAACAACATTGTTACAGACTATAATCAACATGTCCCTTAGGGAGGGGAAATTTCCAATTGCCTTCAAACAAGCTGTGGTTAAACCGCTCTTGAAAAAACCCTACCCCTGATTAGAAATAACTATACGCCCGTCTCATTGTAACCATTTCTGGGCAAGGTGATCGAGAGGGCGGTTGCCCTCCAACTCCAAGCTGTCTTGGATGAAACTGATTATGTGGACCCATTTCAAACTGGCTTCAGGACAAGATACGGAGTAGAGATGGCCATGGTCGCCTTGGTCGATGACCTCCATCTGGGCATTGACAGGGGAAGAGCTGGTGCTCTTGGACATCTCAGTGGCATTCAATACCATGCATCCTTCTGGGGCGCCTGAGGGAGTTAGGTATCTGAGGCACAGTACTCCAGTGGTTCCGTTCCTACCTTTTGGGCAGGTTCCAGATGGTGATGCTGAGGGATAGTTGCTCTCATAAGAGAGAGCTGACATCTGGCATCCCTCAAAGCGCCATCCTATCCCCTATGCTTTTCAACATTTACACAAAGCCACTGGGTGAGGTCATCCGGAGACATGGGGCTTGGTGTTATGAGTACGCTGATGACACCCAAATCTATCTCTCCATGCCTCCGACTGAAGCAGTGACCAAGGATGGCATTTCGCCTCTGAATGCCTTCCTTGGGTCGGTAATGTGTTGGATGAGGGAAAACAAACTCAAGTTGAATCCAGAGAAAACAGAGGTACTAGTGATAGGTACCCCTGGTCCAGGGAAGAGATCTGCCATCCAGACCTGGATGGGGTCACACTTCCCCTGAAGGACGAAGTTCACAGTTTAGGCGTGCTTCTGGATTTGTCTTTACAGTTGTCATCTCAGGAGGAGGCGATATCCAGGAGTGCTTGGCACCAACTTCGATTGATACACCAGCTGCGTCTTTACCTGGCCCAGGAGGTCCTTGAAACAGTGGTATATGCGCTAGTCACTTTTCATTTCGATTTTTGTAACGCACTCTACATGGGGCTACCTTTGTACCAAACCCGGAAGCTTCAATTGATTCAAAATGCTGCGGCCAGATTGATCTCTAAAACATCTAGATCGGAACCTATCACACTGATATTAAAATCTTTACACTGGCTACCGATCAGCTTCCGGGCCCAATACAAAGTGTTGTTTATAACCTTTAAAGCCTACATGGCTCAGGCCCAAGTTACTTGAAGGAATGCCTCTCCCCACACAATCTGCCCCACACACTCAGAACATCTGGAAAGATATTACTAGAGTACCCAAAAATCAGACTGAAATCGACCTATGACAGGATATTTACTGCTGCTGCCCCCAGACTTTGGAACAACCTGCCGGAGGAGCTCCGTCGCATCAACACCCTAGATCCTTTTAAGAAAGCACTTAAGATGGATCTCTTCTGGCGGGCTTATCCATTTGATCCACCATAATGGAAACTCGGTAATACCCTATCTTCCACTAATTTTATATAGGTATGGACTGTATTAATTTTATGAATTTGTCTTGTTCATTAATTGATGTAATTTTAGATAATTTGTACTTGTTGTAATGCTGATTTTGTGTGTTGTACTTCCGCCTCAATCCATGGGGATAGGCGGGAAATATAAATAAAGATATTATTATTATTATTATTATTATTATTATTATTTATAGTAATGTGGTTCTTTCACATGGAATTGATACCGTATAGAGGAAAGTAGTGCTACAAATATATATAACAGTTAAAAGAATCATAAAACAGACTGATGATTTCTTTAGCAGTAAAAAAAATTAACTAGCACATGCCCTAGGTGGAGCTGGGCTTGTATATACCCATTAGCCTCAATCTCTCTCTCTCTCTTTCTATCTGCATCCTGGTGAAGATATGAATAAAGATCACAGAGTGTGTCATGCCCTGTCATATTTTCTGACCTACTGACACAAGTTACAATGATGTAGCTTGATCTAGGAAGCCATAATTAGTTTGGGTACTTGGGTGACCTAGAGAGACTTTCATTGGATAATGCAAGGGAGGGAGATGATTGGAGTATCCTTGCTTTCATCATTGCATGGCTGCAACAGAAAATGTGTCCTTGGCTTCATTCCTCTCCCCGCTTCTCTGTGCCAGGGAGAGTGAAGCCATGGTATTTTCTTCCATGTTCTTCTTCCCCACAGGGAGCAATAGTGCCCATATTGTAAACTATGTTTGCAGGAACCAGCTGAGAGCATCTCTTCCTGCTTATATGTATGGAATAGAAAAGGCACTTAGTAGTTCCTGTTCCTATTTTATAAACTCACAGTTTCTGGTTTTGGTCTGGCAACATGCTGACTATTCTTCTCCAGAAGCAACTATTGTGGATTAATTGGACACTAGTTTATAAATTCTGCTTGTTATCCTCTGATGCATGTCTCACCAAGTTTAACACAACTTAATCTCAAGTTAGAACTACATGGTACCAGACCAGACAGTGACAAGTACAATATTGTCAATATCTGGTGGAAAAAGAAATGGCAGTTGAGCAAATCCATCTGTTACAGATGGGAGGGGACCACCTTAGTTTAGCACATTGTAGCCAGCTTAACCTGGACCACAAATATTACAACACATATTCATTTGTATCAGTATCATTTATGACAAAATTAAATGGAATTTTAAAAAACTTTTCAGTGAACTTTTTTTAAAAAAAATCCTTTGCTTTCTGAGAAATTTGCAGTACAAGGCTTTGCATGATTACTGGAAAGAATGTTCTACTGCTTTTAATGGGCTTACTCCCTAGGAAGTGGATTCTGGATTGTAGCAAGTGTACAACAGAGTATTGTCTGTTTAGAAGTTCATAGGGACATGTTCCCAAGTATAAGTGTATGAATGGAACTGCAGATGTAGGCCTGAGGCCTTTTGGGACCCATGTATTATTTGCTTTGATTTATGGCAACCCTATGGAAGAGAGACTTCCATAATCAGCCCTACTCAGATGTTGCTAGCTCAAGGCTCTGGCTTCCTTTATTGAATCAATCCATCTCTTATGCGGTTTTCTTTTCCTGCTCACTTCCACTTTATCAAGCATTATCACTTACTATTATTATTATTATTATTATTATTATTATTTTATTTCTATAGTGCTGTAAATGTACACAGTGCTTTACATACAAATAATCAAATCAATAAAAATATAAAACCTGCCAATGGCGTACAATCTACAAAATACATATAAACAATAGGTAGCAATATAAAATAGAATTAGTTAAAAAAGCAGACAACAATTAAAACATCAACATCCACTATCTAATAAAATATCAGATAAACATTCACACAGTGCCTGGGAACACTTCCCTGAACAGGGTGGTCTTCAACTCAGATTTAAAAGTCATTAATGAAGTGATGACCCATGTTTGTGGGAGAAGGTTCCAGGAGTGAGGGGTAGCAAGTGAAAAGGGATGAATCCAGGATAGGGCAGTAGAGATGCTAGGCTGAGACAGCAGACCTTGGCTACTAGAATGGAGGGTACGAGTGGGAATGTGAGGAGAAAGAAGTTCAGATAAATAAAGAGGGGCCAGCCCATGCAGGGCTTTAAAAGTTAACAACAGAAGCTTATACTGGATACGGAAGGGAAAGGGGAGCCAGTGAAGAGATGATAATAAAGGAGAAACATGGTCAAAGCGGTGTGTAGATGTGATGATGCGTGCTGCCGAATGCTGAATGGAAATTAAAGGACGAAGATGAGAGAGAGGAAGCCCTGGCAGAAGGAGGTTGCAATAATCTAGTCAGGAGACCACGAGGGCATGGACCAGAGTCTTGGCAGTGGAGGTTGAGAGAAATGGGTGGATTTTGGAAATGTTGTAAAGAAAGAATCCACAGGCTTTGACTATGACCTGGATGTGGGGGATTAAAGAGAAAGAAGAATCAAAAGTGAAACCAAGACTGCGGGCTTCCTGGACCGGTTGAACTGCCACCCGCAGCTGTAGAGAAAAAAAGAGTCTAATAAAGTGAGACTCAAACAAGGAGAAACAATAGCTTAGGAGGGAAAGAAAGAACTTGAAACTGGCAGGAATTAGATAATAAGATACCGACCCCTCCTCCTTGACCCTCAGGGCGGCTTGTGTGGGTGAAAGAAAGACCGCCAAAAGAAAGGGCAGCAGAGGTAGCAGTATCATGGGCTGGGAGCCAGGTTTCAGTAAAAAGCAAGAAGAGTAATAATCTAGGGAGAAAAAAGATCATGAATTGCTGTCACTTTTGGAGCAACAGAGCGACAGTTTCAGCGTGAACCAAAGAATGGAAGCTGGGAGATAGGAAGAGGTCGAATAGGGATCAGATTAGGGGAAATGCGTGGAGCCATGGGAAGGAAAGTTTTGAAAATCCAGTAATCAACAGGAGAAAGTGTAGCAATAACAAGAACAGAGAAATAAAAGCAGACAGTGCTAGATAACATTGCCTGACCAGCAGAAGATATGCAGGATCTAACAGATAAAGAAGGATGACTTTGGAAGGCTCTGCCTGACATCCCAGCATCTGAGGATGGTAGAAGGAGGGGTGGCTAAGAGGCCTCTGCTTGGAGTCCCAGGTGTTGCGCTAGCCATACCCTTCTCACTGCCAGTCTGCTGCCAATGGTGAGGGGAGAGAAAAGGGGAAGGTTCAGCGTCCTGACTCTCAGCTGAGTGCTGCTTGTTGTTCCCACTGAGGCTCTATGAAACCATAGACATCATTGCACAAGAACTTCCACTTTATAATAGATTGAAAAAGTGCACTTTATACTGCAGCCAATTGTCTCACAAGAACACACAAACTCCTCTTTCTATCGCATTTGATTGGGTAGGTATAACATTAACTGACCATCACACAAAACTGTAAGACCCACTGAACAATTGGTTTCACAACGGAGGGATCTGGCATAACTAAACTGGTTTATATTTATGTAATGCTGACAATACTTATGTGATGTAATCTTTGTCTCAGACTGTAGTCCTATGGACCATGTAATGGAATCCTGGAAGCTGTAGGATAGTTAGAAATCTGTCCAGGACTGGAGATACCCTTGCAATCTCAGAGGAAGAGATTTGATCTTGAGTCCTGCCTCTAACCCAGCAGATCTTTCCGTACTCCTCAGAATGACAACATTGGAGTGTGGGAAAGTGGGAAACAACATGCATGGGAGCACAGGAAATGTGTTCAAACAAATGGCCATTGTGGGTTTTAAAAGGAAAGATGCAGAGGAAGATAGGGAGAATAGTTTATTTTCCTTCTCTCCAACATCTACTACTGTTGGAAGAAACCCAGCAAAGTTTAAGCAATATTAGAGCATGCCAGTCTTGTTGGAGTGCTGAAACCTAGCATTGAGATTGTACTGTTAATGACTCCTGCATTTATATATTACCTAAATCTTGCAAAAATGCTTAGCTAGATGGCAGGGGAGCCATATCCATCCTTTCTGTCTGCAGCAAATCCGCTGAGTGCATTCCAACAGTACTAAAGTGCTCTTATCTCTTCTTTGGATTGTGGCCATCGCACATGATTATTGGTACAGATAGGCTGAGCAACCTGATTCCCATCTTGTAAAAACTCAGTGAACTTGATTTATTATCCAAGTCCACTGAGGTCCTGATTCCCATTGCAAAATCTCAAAAGGATACTGGAGGGCATTTTTCCAATAGAAGTGTTTTACTGTAACTCTGAAGATTACACTGATTCTGACTGACCTCCATGACCTTTTCAGCCTACAGTGCTTATGTTCCATAACAACATTTCCAGCATTTGTACAGCCAGCCTTGGAGCCTTCAAAAGGTGGCTTATGTTACTAATGATTTCTTACAACCCCTCAATAGCAATTGCTAAATTTTGACATATCCTTAGCTCGTTCAAGTATTACTCTTGTCACAACTGAAAATGCAAATTTGGCAAAGGATTCTGCCTTCAGTTAAATATTATGATTATGGTGATTATTGTTATCCTACTTTACTCCCAAAATTAGGACTCAAAGTGGCTTACAATTTAGAAGAACAATACAACTAAAAACACATTAAAAGTGAACATTACAATAGAATTAAATTAGTCACACTATTAACTTATTCAAACCCCAAGTTAAAAAAATAAAATGCAATTTAAAAATATCAAATAACTGTTAAAAACAATTCAGTTTAAAACAGTGCAGCATCCCCTACCCATTCTTTATAAAAAAAATTTTTTAAAAGCCTGTCTGAATAAAACATGTTTAGCCTGTCAATGGAAAGACAACAAAGATAGAGTCATTCTGGCCTCCCTGGGAATGGACTTCCAGAGTCTAAAGACATCCATCATGAAGGCCCTCTCTCACATCCCCATTAACTGTGCTTGTGATGGTGGTGGGACTGAGAAAAGAGCCTCTCCTGGTGGTCTCAGAGCCTGGGCCTGGAAGAGATGGTCTGCCAAAAAACCTGGATCTGAGCCATATATGGCTTTATATGTCATAAAATTTTGAATTGTGCCTGAAAACAAACTAACAAACAGCCAAGCTGTTTCAACAGGGTAGTTGTATGGTCTCTGTAATTTGCCCCAGTTAACGGTTTGGCTGCAGCTGTTTGGACTAGGTGAAGTTTCCGAAAATTCTTCAAGTGTGTTACAGTAGTCCAAATGGGATGTAACTAAGGAATGTACCACCGTGGCCAGATTTGCACCTGAAGGATCTGGCACAGTTAGTGCACAAGCTTTAAATGTGCAAAAGTACTCTCGAAGATCAGAGAAAGCTGGGCTTCTAGATTCAAAGCTGAGTCCAGGAGTACATCCAAACAATGAACCTGTGTCTTTAAGGGGAGTGGAACCCCATCTAATACAGGCTGAATCCTTATTAACGGATCTGCCTTCCAGCTAATACATTTGATAAATAACATGCATCTGAGGAAGTAGGCTCAAGTCTACAAAAGCTCATGCTGCCAACTGCTTTCTTTCAGATAATCTTAAAGGGACTACAATATCCCTTTGCATACTAATTTCAAACAATGTAAACATGTCAGAGAACTCTGAAACAGTTTAAAACAGCTGGAGGCATATAAAACCATCTTCCATGAGCAGAACACTGAATATATTTCTGTAGATGTACAGATGGAGAAAATATGGCTGGAGCAAAACATTCCTCACAGTATCAAAGGGGCTAGCCTTCCTTTGTCCTTGAAAAATATGTGCTCTGAAAGAGTATGTGCACAATCTAAGCATGCCCATTTAGAATAAAAATTGACCAATTCAAAACCTTTCAAAGATGCAAAGTAGAGGTTAATACACTTCCAAAAGTTATTCAAAGGATTCAGCTCAGCATATTTAACAGGGTTAGAGGTTACTGTCATTTAGATGTGTTTTTTCTTCTAAAGCACACCCTCCCAAAGAGTTCTGTGCATCTGATGGGTGGGATGGGGGAAGTGGTCAATTATTTCCAGAATAATTAAAAACATTTCGGCATTCATGAGTTTTATGAATGAAATGAGATATATCTATTTGACTTTCTCTACCTGGGAGCAATAGCTGTTGTCAGGTAGCAGAACATTTCATCCATGCCATGTAGTACAGAACCTAGAGATGTAACAAAATTGTGGTCTGTTGAGGAAAACAAAACCGTTGGGGTGGAGTTACATGTTACATATAAAAGCGTGTAGAAAATAACTGATCAGCTGCTCCTAGCAGGATAGACTACCCTTAGTCTCCCATCCAAATACTAACCAGGGTTGACCCAAAGAGCTTCCCAAACCAGCTGTAATTTTTTTATTTGTATTCCGCTAAATCTCGAGGAATCCAAGCATTTTACAGCAGTAAAACAAGATACAGTTAAAGGAGAAATGCATTAAAAATTCCAAAATCCCCATCCCTCCCCCTGTCATAAAAACATAATAAACGCTAAAAAGAGATTAAACCAAGAAGAAAAGTTAAAAAAAATTAGTGTAGAATAAAAATTAAAATGAAGTAAAAAAATTTCAAGCAGAGTCCAGGTAGAGTAAAACATAAAGATGGAGGATAATGGGAGGGGGAAAAAAGGAGATGGAGGGGGAATCAGGTCAACAAGGATGTTCTAGTCTGGAAAGGCCTGTTGGAAGAGATCCATCTTAATAGCCTTCTTAAAGTTTTCCAAGGCGGTTACCTGATGGATCTCATCTGGCACATTGTTCCAGAGTCTAGGAGCAGCTACTGAAAAGGATTGCTGCATCACTGCAGAAAGTCTAGTCCTCTTAGGTTGAAGCAGATTCTTCCCAGCAGAACAAAGAGTGTGGGGAGGATGATATGGGAGAAGGTGCTCCTGCAAGAAGTCAGGACCCAAGCCATGTAGGGCTTTACAAGTTAAAACCAATACTTTGTATCTTGCCTGGAAACTAATAGGCAGCCAGTGAAGGGATTTTAAAAGTGGTGTGATGTGGGCAGATCTAGGTGTGCCAATAACCAGCCTGGATGCCATATTCTGTACCAATCGAAGTTTCCAAACTTAACACAAAGATAGTCCCATGTAATGCATGAGAGGTTACCAGCGCACGTACCAGTGTTTCAAGGTCTTCCCACCCCAGGAAGCTGATAGCAAGTGCTCCTGACTGCCGCATCCATATGAGCTGTCAGATGGAGAGACAAGTCTAGGAGGACCCCCAGACTGCGAACAGAGTCCTTCAGGAGAAGTGTGACTATCCAGAACTGGTTGGCAGAACTCCATTCCCGGATTGGAGGTCCCTATTGCAAGTACCCCCTATTGCAAGTACCCCCTTACCTTATCTATCACTTTTAGGGTATTTAGGTTGGTTTCTTATGGAATACTAGATGCATTATTTGTGATGACAAACATATAAATGGAAGGCTGTGAAAATGTTGCAGGATAAACAAAGAAACAGCAGGTAAGAGCCCTCACCCAGGTTTTTCCTTTCTTTCTTTAGGTTTTGTCACTTTCATTTGCTCATAACATGCTTTTTTTTTCCTGACTCTACACAGCCACACCAATATGTGGTATAATGAATAAGTGGTTTTATGAGAGGTTTTATACACAGAAAGGCACACATATTGGAATTACAATGCACATTCTAAGAACTTCTGTACACTTTACAGAACTAGTTGTCTACCTACTTCAAAAATGCCTACAGGCAATTCAGAAAAAAACTTTCTGTAAATACTTTGAAAGTAGTGTAAATTGACAGAAGCAATAATGTGCAGGTAGATACAGTTAGACAAATGTGAGAAAGAGTTTTAAAAATTGTAGTCATTGCTAACTGAATCCTCTCTGCAACCCCCCAACAGTCTGCTTTGAGAAATGGTAGTAATATATTTTTAAAGTAGAAACAGCACTTTTCTAACGTACCTTAACCTTAACAACAAGATGGCAAACATAAGGCATTCTCTCTCTCTCTCCTCTCCCTACTGTTTCATTCTGCCAGGCTCCTTTAGACATATCCTGCTATTTTGGTTGTGTATTTTGCAACCAGGCAAGAATTGTGCTACATTGAGCATTTTGTTGAAGAGAGTAACAAGGTAATATGGGGAAGGAGACAGCTTGCATTGCTGGAAGGAAAGTTTGAACTGCTTTCTGTTCTTTGTGTGAAAGATAAAGTGTTTTGGAAATGGATAGCCTTTTCATGCCACATGTGGTTTCTTCACAGCTCCCTCCTTGCCTCTTTTGGATTGTTATATGTGTAAGTCAAGGAGTATGAGGAGAATGAATTTCTACCTGTCTTAAATTCCCCATGTGGCAGGCAAAGGGAACTGGTGTGGAATTTGTACAACTGCCAAAAGAATAAATCCCCTCTCATTCAGTGGCTGTGGTATCAAATATGAAGAGATATGCTAAGGTGCTGAGAGAGCTATGACTGATAGGAACAAAGAAGCAAAGCAAAAAACTTTATTAACTAACTGTATTAATTAGTCTAGAAGGATAGTGCAGTGACATTTCAAATGGTCTCTCATTCAGTGGCTGTGGATTGGCCTTTAATAATTTTAATAATTTTTCCAACTAGGTTAATACCATTTAATTAGCTCATCTAACACTACAGATTTGCTCAAGTTAAGTTGGCAGGAATTTCAATATATACTCAGGCAAGATCAGAACAAAATAGGCTTAAACTCTTTCCTTTCTTTGATGCGACGATAGTGCCATAATACACAGAGACATGGCATAAGAAAAGCTCTAGTAATGGGATGTACTGCCTTTGATAGTAAGGCTACTGCTATACGTGACATAATATCAAAATGGAAGATTAGTACATTAATCCAAGCTAAATGTCCTGTTTAACATGCATATAATAGTAAACCCTCCCTAGGTGACAACATATTTCTGAGGCAGGAAAAACTTGGAAAGTTAAAGAGAAGTGACATCTTCTTCCAACATAACTTTCCATGCAGGAACACACATTGTTTTGCATACATCAGCTATTGTTCTTACAAAGAGGATGGCAAAAAGCTAAAGAAAAGAAAAGAGGAAAGAAAAGGAAGTGTGAGCAGATGTACCTTTTTTGCAAAATCATTCTCTGCTTGCACAGTGTCAAATGCAGCTGAAGGGAGCAGAAACCTTGTCAGCACCACAGGTGTTCTTTGACATAGGAAGGATTAATTTGGATTTAGTTGGTCCTACTAGTTTTGCTTCATCTTGGCAGTCCAAGGCTGAGAAAAGATCCCTGTGAGTGGGAGTAGACAAGAGGAGAACATTTGCCTTCTACAAATCTACTTGTGTGGTTCTAATAGTTATTGCAATGAGATATAGGGAACTGGATCACTGACTATGAGATAGTCTAGACGGAATTGTTTGCTTAGAAACTCAGTTCTACCATTTGTTGCAAGGGGTTGCTAGAACCCATCAGTTAAAAATCTGTGATGCTTTATCTTTTGCCGACCTGCTGCACCATTTACTTCTGCTGAATCATCAGGAGATAAAGACAGTCTTACAGCATTGATATACATCAGTTTTTGGTATCAAACAAGGTTGGAAAGGCATGGAACTGGAACTAGTTAATGCCCAAAACACTAGCAGAAGTATACCAGTGGTGTTTTCCACTCTACCAGTATTCAGTTGGTTATTGCCTAATGAGCCGCTCAGGAACAAAAAGAAAGAGAAAGATGGCCGGTCAAATTCAGCACTAATTTCAGCAAGTAGAATTTATTACACTTCATAAATCAAATAAGTATACATAAAGAATAAGTTATGATTAAGAAGATAAAAATACATAAGAGTTTCATATAAAAAATACAGTGCTGGTGTATGATAAAAACAGGCCAAAACTTCAGAAAAAAATGGTTTGCATAACATTTGGGCTATTATTTTAATTGGACAATAGAAAAATACTGCCACAGTTTCTGTGACACAAAACCCCCCTCTATCTTTAAGAAAATGAGCTGTCAGCAACTGAGATGATCTGCTTGTCAGGGACTTTTACAAAAAGGAGAAACGAGATGCTCTCTGTGACCATGATAAGAACAGCAAAAAAGCAGGCTAGGAGAGACTGTGAAAGTTCAGTGCTGACAGTGCACTTAAGAGTTTAGTATGCAAAGGCATGGGGGTGGATAAAGGGACATTCATTTTTTAAAAATAGTTCTTTCCAGCCCAATAATGAAGAAGACATGGGCTGGAATTTTCTATTGTGGTCTACATTGCATAACCTTATGCATACTTAACTATGTAACACAGGTGATAACGAGCCCTGTTAGTGAATTGCAAAAATGCTTAACAGGAGACTACCAAGAATATCCTGATGCACATTAGACTGTACCAATACATGCTCACCAGCACTCTCTAGCCAGTGTCCCATTGTGCATTGGATTCTGTTGTGCATCAGTCTTGTGTACAATGGGCACTTTGCTGGCTCTCCTAGGCAGTAATATAACAGTAGCCCCTTGCTAAATACAAACTTTGTAAAATGTTCTATTTCCAGCAGATGTAAGGCCATTTACTACAAAAATTTAGTTAACAAGTGAATTCCAGCAATGAAGTTCAGTAAATTCCAATTCAAAACAAACAAAGAAACTTCTCATCCATTTGTCTCCTTAACTTAGCATTTCAGCAAATTAAGGTCTGAGAAGGAGGAGAAAAGTTGCATTGGCAGGGCAGAAGGCAAAGCACACCATTCTAGTTTGCCACATAGAGTGTCGATCCCTATGGCCTGATTCACACTACAAAATAATCCAGTGTAGAAATCAGGTTATTTTGGTGATCAAATCTCTCTGTGGCCTTTTGATCTTCTTTGTCATTCACACTGATGGGGGGGGGAGGCTTGTGAAGAATGCTCAAAAAGGAAGATATTTTTAGCATCCCTCCTGGACCAGAAGCTGGAAATGGAGGGCGCGTATTGGAAAAGGAGGATGTGGGTCACCCTGGAAACTATAGCCAGACATCCTCACCACCAAGGAGGACAAGGGGCACTGCCAAAAAAAGGAGGAGGTTCAAGAAAAAGTAGAATGTGACCAAATACAAGCTAAAAAAACCCACCTATAAAAATAAAGGCATGCTTCTTAGTCCAAAGGAGGACCTTTTTGAAAATCCTCCTGGACCAGAAGGTGGAAATGGAAGAGGCATCCTGCAAAAAGAGGACATTTGGGTCCAAAAGAGGAAGGAGAAGGAGGTAGGCAGTGGCAGTGGTGGTGGAGGAAGAGGAGGAGGAGGAGGGGGGAGGACTGCACTTGGGGTTCCCACAGGATCCAAATCGATCCGATAACTTATTCTCACTACTGGAGATTTACAAAAATAACTGCTAAGATATCAGGCGATGAATGCACCAGTTTAAGTGGGCTTTTCACTCACCTCCCTGCAAACTGCACTGATTATGGTTGGGGCAAGTGTGAACTTCATGGAAATAAACCAGTTCCACATCAGTTTATTTCCATAGGGTGAATGAGGCCTATGTTTGTCAACATGGAGTATAACTCCTGCAACATGTCTTCTAATCATGCAAACATTAAGCATGGAAAAATTCTAAAATCCACCCTACAGAAACAATTCCTCACTCTCAATCTCAACTTTCTGCATTTTAATAAAAGCTTTCTTTTTTATATTGCTTTTATGTTATATGTAATCTTTCCATTTATATGTTTTATGTTATCATATGCCTTGACGGGTCTATTGACCGTAAACAAAAAATTGAGAAACCATTTAAAGGAGTGCAATCTTTATCTCATGATTTGGGTGCTGCCTCTTCCTCTCCTCAAGTATTTGCATGTCATTAGAATAGATTGCCATTTAAAAAATTCATCCACTGAAGTACCTGCAAACCATAGCAAACTGAGCATTTCTAAAAAAAAATTCTATAATCTGGGAAGAGTGGGATGCAGAGCAAAGTAAAGCAGAGATTTAACAGATGAACAGGACAGAGGGCATCTGCTGCTCATCCCTAGTAATATATCAGAAAATGTTTAGTGTTTCAAACATCTATCAAAACATTGACCTGGTTTTATAAGGATCGAAGCACTCCTGCAATAAATGTGTTACATGTGTTTTGGCTGCAAAATGTATTGTGATTAGGACCAAAATACACACATTTCTAACAAACAATTTATACCAGAGATATCCAGAATAATAATTTTAAAAAAAGCCTGTCTAGGTCTGTTTCAATGGATATAAAACCAAATTAGTTAGTGAGATTTTTAAGCTCCTAGCTGGTGGAGCAGAAAAGTAGCTTATTGGCTGTTCTCATTTACACGGAATTTAGATTAATGTGAATGAATATCAGGCTTTTTCATATAACTTGGAATGCAGTGGGATGAGGAATAATAAAACACTATTCTGTGTGACATTTTGCTGACATATTCTTTGAAGTTCTGTTAATTACAAATTACAAATCCATTTGTAGTGGTACACAAAATACTGTATATTTCCCACACATTTCACTCTTGTTTAAAAGAGAATGATTTGACCACTTCAGTTAAAACATTACCTATACATCATCTAAACAACATGCTAGCCAAATGGTAAACAGTTTGTTTGAAATGAAATAATTATTACAGATGACAAATAATTGAGAAGAAAATAAAATACATTTTCCTAACTGGAATTATATTGTTTTACCTTACCAGACTCAAACTGAGCTCCAAATAAACCATGTGGACAAGCACATGTATTTGGCCGAATGCAGGTCCCATCATTTAGGCAAACAGGATTGCAAACAACTATATATAAGGGGGAAAAGAGGAAATCCTTTTATTCACAGGAGACTGGTTTCCCTTTCTTCTCATAAATGATGGGGTAGCTGTTTTTTAAAAAAAAAACAAGGGCTGCAATCAAAATGAGCATTAGACTGTGATCATTAAGATTTGTTTCCCCAATACCAGCAGTATCTGTTACTTTACATTTCTTTTGCAGTTTTTCTCCTAGATGGATTTCTGTTTCTGAGGCAGTTTTCAGACAACTGGAGTTTAGGAGCTGGTTTGTGGAAGCAAGTCAGATGTTTTGGAAATGTGGGGGTGGGTAGCTGAAAGCCACTGTAAACTGCACACAGTTCATATGGTTGATAGCATATGAGATGTGCATTGTATTTTAGCACCGCTGTAAAGAATTTCAGGATCCTATCAAGAAAATCGATAAACCATTTAAACAGGTATTTTTGTGTACAAAATAGGTCTACTTAACTGCCACAGGACAAAATACCTGAAGAGAAACCATGCTTTTCGTTTTGGTTCATGGATTTAAGGAGTAGATTTATAAACATGTATTTTGAAGTTTGCCATGTGATCTGAACAAATATGTCAGCTTGGTACACGGGCCTAAATCTAAGGCACCATCGTGGGGGAAATTTGCATAGTAACGCATTCCCAGCTATGCAAGTAATAACCCATGGAGGCTTGAGCAGTCCACTACTGGACTAAATAGTCCACTTCAGTTCTCCCTCATTGTCTCTACTTGCAAGATAATTCCAGATCATATCTAGATGAGTGTATATTCATTTGTTGGAAACACAAGGACACTGTCTTAAGGTTTTATAAGGGGAGAAAAACTGTATGAGAGTTTTCCATTGTGCATCACCTAGAACTAAGGAGATTATCACACCATGACCAATTCAGTAATAAATAAACAGCATCGCTAGCGCTGAGTAGTTTTACACAGTCGTGCATTCACACAATTAACATTTAATATCACAATCACATTTCACACACATCTGTAAATGAATAGTTAGTACACTGTAAGTAATCGTTTCACGCATGCACCATTTTGGAGCAATGGCACATGTCTGCAAATCATTTTCCCAGGCCACACAGAATAAAAACAGCAAAATAAAATTTAATACTTCAGCACATTGTTTTCATCCATTGTAGACAAAACTGTGCCCCACACCTCAAAAGAACAGTGAAATTTACTGCAAAACCGATACTGGTAATGTGAACGGATTGCCTCCACCACAATGCATTCTGGGTATCCCTAGTTGCTTCTGCAGTAGCATAATGAAGCACAATTGACTTTCGCACTCTTGCAATTGTGCTTCAATTCTGCTATTAAGAAACCATTCATGGGAGTTCCCTGTGAATGGTTTGTTGCAGGAACATGGTGGGTTATCCACAGATGAAGTCCAGGATATGTGTGACGTTGTACAAAAAAAATCTTCCACACAATCACACAATTTAGCCATGATTATGCCTCTTTCTTCTCCCTTCCCCCTCCCCTTCATATAATACTCTCCTAAATTTTCACTATGGCAGTTGATTTCATTAAAATACACATCTGGATTCTGGCCATAATTGTAATGTTGCCTTATGTACACTGTTAGACACCCTGGACAATTTGTAAACAGGAGCAGGTTTGATAGACAGATAGTCCTCCTCTGAACTCAATGAGCATTATGTGTGGAAAATAATATACACAGGTCTGTACTCAGTAGGCACATTACTGAGAAAGCTATCTGGACTAGTTGCTAGTGAAACAAATTAGGCATTAACAGCCCAGAATACCACACATATATATGGCTTATAACATGCAGTAGGACAGCACAGCTCATGAACTTTGATGGCAGCCCACTAGTCATATATTGTGACTTGTCACATCATTAATAAAAGAGAGAGGTTGTCTTGACAGATTAAAAAATCAGGAATTTACTGAATCATTTAGATGATGCCCTACATGGCTTGGATGTACTGTTTGGCTTGGTATATTATAAGGTATGCAGGTTTATTGTGCAGAACTTTTAAATTGTAGAGCTTAAAGCTGTATCTTAAGAATACAGGAAGGTGCCTTATACATGGGGAAAACAATAATCTAGATCAGTATTGCCAACACTTGCTGGAAGATGTTCGCTGAGGTTTCAGAGAAAGGTTTTTTCATTTTCATTTGAATATGCCAGAGTTTGCTCAGCTTTATCACTGAACTATGGCTCTTCTATAAGACTGGCTGTCTCTTAGGGGAGTATCACACATGAGGCTTACTGTGCTTAAATCGCTGGCAAAATGCTCCTGAAGCACAAAGATGTGATAGTAGGTTAGGCTTCTGAAACATCACTGAAGCATCCCCTCTCTTCTCCCATCAACAAAACATTTGCAGAGCAGCCATTTCTTCCATAACAGGAACTTCTGTTATGAAGAAATGGCTGCTCCTTGAAAGCTTTGCTGATGGGAGAGGAGAGAGGACATTTCAGGGACACTTCAGAAGCATGACTGGCTATCACACCTTCACATATCTGGAGCATTTTGCCAGGAATTTAACCACAGTAAGCCTCTGTGTGATAATCCCCTAGATTTTTTACATCATACTGAGGCAGAATAGGCACATACTCAAGTTATTTGTGCTAAATGGTGTCATGACCACAGAAAGGGCCATATTCAGCTGAACATGCTCAGAATCTACTTGCACTGTACATGTGAAGGTAAGAAATGGATCTAATGCATACAGACTAGTTCAGGGACATGCACACCTGTTCTTCTCTCCATTCAATCCCCATTTGCCAAATGCATGAATAGAGATCTTGAGATCCTGGGCACAGGAGCAAGAGCTGGTGATACAGGGCCCTAGGGCATCTCAGTACATGAGTGTGGTTTATAAAGAGCAAAGAAAAGCTTATCCCAGATTCTTTGGGAAGGAGAACTGGGTCTAAAGGGGCTTTTGTATATTGCACTTCATCACCATGCATCTATGTCAAATACTGTCATGTCTTGTTAGATGTACAACCAGCAGCCAGAACTGCAAAAATCTTAAATAGCAGGACCAAAAGGCATAAATTAAAACAGACAAGGCCATTCATAGGACAGGGGAAACTGTTTAAAAAGTTTACATTGGGCCCAGAAAATAGGCTGCAAGGACAGTGATTCTGTAAATGGTTGCTATTCATCTACCCACATAATTAATAATAATAATAATAATAATAATAATAATTTTTATTTATATCCCGCCTTTCCAATATTTTGATCAAGGCGGCTTACAATACAGATAAAAGCATATCGATAAAAAGTTAAAAACAGCATTAAAAAGAACAACAATCAAGTAGAAGTACAAGGGCAGGGCAGGTACACAATCCAGGGTCGTTGATAGAGGGGCAAAGAATAAAGTGATTATGGTGAAAAGGCTTGCAGAAATAAATATGTTTTCAAATTCTTTTTGAAAAGAACTAAGGACGCGGTGGAATGGAGCTCGACAGGGAGATTGTTCCAAAGTTTGGGGGCAGTGATAGAAAAAGCCCTCTGTGAGGTCCTCACATGGCGTGTCTTAGGGACCTCCAATAGTTTCATCCCTGTTGTTCTGAGTGTGCGGGGCGGATTGTATGGGGAGAGGCAGTCCTCCAAGTACCCTGGGCCCAAGCCGTTTAGGGCTTTATAGGTCAAAACCAACACCTTGTATTGAGCCCAGAAGTGAATAGGCAGCCAATGAAGATCTTTCAAAATAGGTGTTATATGGTCAGGCCTGGAGCTACCAGCGACCAATCTTGCTGCCATATTCTGCACCAACTGTAGCTTCCAGGTTTGGTACAAGGGTTGCCCCATGTAGAGCACGTTGTAGAAATCCAGTCGAGAGGTTACCAGAGCATGTACAACAGTTTCAAGGTCCCTATGGTCCAGGTAGGGACGCAGCTGGCATATCAATCGGAGCTGATAACAAGAACTCCTGACCGTCGCATCCACCTGAGATGACAACTGGAGCAACGAGTCAAGGAGCACTCCCAAGCTACACACCAAATCCTTCAAAGGGAGTGTGACCCCATTCAGGACTGAGTGACAGATCTCACCACCAGGAACCGAGGAACCTATCGCCAATACTTCTGTTTTCCCTGGATTCACATTGAGTTTGTTTTCCCTCATCCAGCCCATTACCGACTCCAAGCAGGCATTTAGAGAAGAGATGCCATCCCTAGTTACTGCATCAGTCGGAGACACAGAGAAGCAGATTTGGGTGTCATCAGTGTACTGATAACACTGCGCCCCGTGTCTCCGGATGATCTCTCCCAGTGGTTTCCTGTAAATGTTGAATAGCATGGGGGACAGAATAGCTCCTTGAGGGACACCAGATGTAAGGGCCCTCTTATCGGAGCAAACATCCCCCAGCTGCACCATCTGGAATCTACCCGAGAGGTAGGATTGGAACCACTGGAGCGCAGTGCCCCTGATGCCTAACTCCCTCAGGCGTTCCAGAAGGATACCATGGTCTATGGTATCGAAAGCCGCTGAGATGTCCAAAAGCACTAACAGGGACACGCTTCCCCTGTCCATGCTCAGACGGGGATCATCAACGTAGGAAGTGAATATGGAATACATGTTTACCTGTCTCACAGAAAGGCATGCTTCCATCCTGGTTTGGAGCCCAAGTGTAGCTAAACAAATTATCAATAACTAGTCTTTAATTTTTGAATTTGAATTTCATTTTAATTTGCTTTAAAATATCCTAATCACAAAACAGAAATCTACTGAAACTTTCTCAAGCCTTTTGCCATTAACACAGAAAACGGATTATTGGGTAATCTCTTCCTTACCTCCTTTTTTAAAAAAAACCCGAAGTTAATGTTTTGTTTTGTTGTATTTAATTAGTTATATCAAAGTCTACTTGACTTCCACAGGACAAAATCATCTTAAGGAAATCACAATGACTTTTTGATTTGGTATTTTGATGAAAGGGGTAGATTTACAAACATGCATTTTTAGGTTTGAACGATGATTTAAAAAAAACAAGTGCAAGAGGGCATGAGAGTTCGAGAGGGTGTGAAACCGTTATATCAAATCAATTTAATATAAGTAAAGTATGTGCCTTCAAGTTGCCTGTATATCGTTTGGACAGTTTGCTGTGAAACTATGGCGTGGTTCAGACCACCCAAATGCGCTGTACACCCAGCAATACTAGGGTTAGTACTCCCAGCAACCACATGGTCCCTAACCCTATCACGGCATGGTGGCATAACAATGGTGGTGTCCTGTGTACATGGGCACAACCATTGTGACGTAAGCATTGTGCGGCATCCGTGTGGCATTCACACACTGCTGCATGTTGCTTACATCATGAGTGCGCCATTGATGCACTCGTCATGTCCACCCTGTGGCACAAAAAGAACCCAGTTTTTCTGGGTTCTTTTTCCTCTGGAGGGAAGCTGCACGGTTTGGTGGCTGCGGCTTCTCTCCAGAGGGAATTAGGCCGCTGGAAGGACGCCCTTTTGGGGCAGTATGTCCAGCACCTATGTAAGACTGTTTTATTTTGCCTATATAGACACACCTACAGTTTACCATTGCCTTCTTTTAGGCAGCATTGGCAGATCATGCAGCCAATTGTCTGACCTTGGGGCCTGCCAGGGGGTGCACAGACTCACAAATGCTGGGGAGAGGAATAATAATCCTGGGCTGCATTCACACTATGAAATAACTGGGTGTACAACACAGGTTATTTTTATGGCAGCCACACTTTCCTTGACTGCACTCAATGCAGTTTGCAGGAAGTGAATGAAAACACCCACTTAACCTGGTGCATTTTCCACCAGGTCCCTTACCGCATCTTTTTTTCAGTGCCACAATGATCCAGATCTTTGGTAGTGTGATTGCACTACCAGACTGATCCAGGTGATGCAAGATCATTCCATGAAATGGAGGTACCTCCATTTTGGAATGATCCATCACCAATGTGAACCTTGAACAGTGCTTAAATGTTTTGAAGAGATTCAGTTGTGGTAAACTAGTGGGAACAGCTACCCGGTAGCAACCCGGTATTGTGTCACTGAGAAGATCCGGATCTCCTCGGGATGAAAAGGACCTGTTTTGAAAAAAGTCAGGTTGACTGTAATGTGAAACAGTGCAGACATGACCTGCAAACCATACAGAATTTGTAGAAGCAGCTCATATTTTCTTTTCTACCAGAAAAAGTGCAGTCTCAGGGAGTTGCAGAGTGTCGAGGGGCCAAAAAACAAAACAAAAAAACCCCACAAACACATACAAAAAACTCCAAACGCCTGAGGATTATATGCAGCTCCATCATCACTCTTTCCCCATGCCTAGTTTATATAGAGAAGTCTTTAAAATGTTGAAGCCATATGAGAATTCTGAAAGAAAATATTCATCAGGGCAACCCATCTTCAAACACAGTGCAAAGTTTAGGCACTATAATACTTATTATTCAACTGTGATATGAATAGCATTGAAATAGGTTTATTTCTAAAGGTAGTGGATATGTACTGAATATGTTTTGTTACCTGTACTGAACAATAGTTTGAATCTTAATGGCAATATTTGTCCCTTCCTGCTTTTATATTTGGAACGTTAATGCATTTGCTTGCATAGCCTTGAATTTCAAAAGCATTACCATAAACAAAGTTCTCTCTACCATTAGTGTGTAACACAGCAAATGACAAGAAAAAATGTGCATATTGTTAAAATGCTAATATGCTCTTGGAAAGCACAAAATGGAAGAAGTGAAGGTGCTATCTAGTGTTCAATACATGGAATATAACTTCACTGCCCTAATGCATTATAGACTAAAATTGATGGGAAAAATAAATAAATGACCTGCCCCAAAGAAAGAGGAGGGGAAGGGAAGGGAGAGCAGAAATGAAATTAAATTTGGGTAGAGTCCAGCTGATTTCTATAAGCATGATGGGAACTTCATTCCCATTTCTTCCCAAAAGCTGTTCCACAGCACCTTTCTATGCTGTTGAACAGATTTTGGGAATTGCTGGTGTGTGTGTGTGTGTATGTACAAGCAGGGCCGGCTCTAGGTATTTGGCCACCCGAAGAGAGAAATATTTTGGCACCCCCTGTCACCTCTCATAATTATTTTTACCCCTTGGTTTCCGCTGTTTTGTTTTATAAAGCTAAACTTGACATATGGTAGCTTGTTTTTAATATTGTTTAATTATGCAAAAAAGTATTTTAAAAAGCCGCCCCTATATTTTGCCGCCCTAGGCGGCTGCCTAGTTTGCCTATGAGCCAGCCCTGTGTACAAGGGAAAAAGAGAGATATTTTTCCACCTTCCCATTCTACTTACATATTCTTTATTACCTCTCTAAAATGTGGGAAAGATGTTATGAAAGTCTTATACATACGTATCTCACATCTATTACCAACAAATCCATAAACACAGGAACAGATATTTTGAGTGATGCATGTCCCTCCATTCTGATATGGTGGATCATTAAAGTCAGTGTCCATAACACATCAACAACACTAAGAATTTCACTGGTTTTATTTTACCACACAGAATACCTGTGTGTGTGTGTGTGTGTGTGTGTGTGTAATAGATACAAAGACTTTTTTTCCAAGTGATTTGTACTGTGGTCACAAGATCTGGTTGTACAATCGGAAATTTATAATTAGGAGGGAGAGGGCCCATGACTGTTTTAACATCACATCACAATATCTTATGGTTATATCAACACAATGACCCTGTTTGAAAGCAGTAGTATCTGACTGGCCGTAGCAGAAGTACTTTTGGAAGAAAATATTCTAAGTAAAATGTTTAGAAATAGAAAATAATAGAAATACCCACTCCCACTCCCCTATACATTACCCATATGATGATTCTCCACACAAGAAGACTTATTGATGCTTACCCATTTCTGGTAGGCATACTCCAACTCTATCTGTGGTTGAATAATGACCTGAAATGAAACCAAATGTACTTGCAAAGACTTTTTCCCAGATGACATTTGGACTCCATGATCACGGACTTCCCTTACTCTATGTTAGATCAGTGAAGTTGCTTCAAGGATGGATGGCAAGCAGCATCTGTCTTGCAACCAAGTCAGCAGACTTAGCTACTACCTTCATTTTCTCTATGACTGCCTAGTGCCCATTTGGAACGGCCCCAATATCCTGAATTACTAGTTATTTTGTTTGCACAATCCCACTCCCGTCCCAAATAGGAAAATAAGGGGAAAAGCTTGTGAAGGAAATAGGAAGTTTTATCTTCAAACCATGTAAGAAACTACTGCAGCATTTTAAACTCTACCAGCTGTATGGCTACCAAGCTATCTCTACCATCTTATACACTTTTAACATTCCATGACTTGGAAGTTCATATTTTCCAAGGCTGTTTCAAGACATCTTAAAACATCAATTTTAACATAAAACGCAAGTAAAAAATGAAAGCAGACAACAAACAAACAAATATGCAAACAATCCTTTTAAAATGGCATTCATACCTATACAAAAAAGAGAAGATACACCTATTCTTATACATATCTTATACACAAATTCTTATGTCTATTATATCTAATCCTACTATCTATAATATTTAATATCCTTAATAAGTGCATTCTTTTCTAACTATGCTCTTACACCTAACTTCCTAAAAACGCACATTTTTTAAGTGACTTTAGAGTGGTTTGGGTATCTATAGTTATATAGCAATTGCAACAGCAAGTACATTTCTATACAGCTTATCAGTGCACTTAAGCACTCCAGAAGTGGTTTACAACCTATAAGCTAATTGCCTCCAACAAGCTGGGTACTCATTTTAGCAACCTCAGAAGGATGCAAGTCCCAAGCCTGAGCCTCTGGCTGGGATTGAACTCATAATCCTATGAGTGAGTGAATGGCTGCAGTACAGAATTTAACCACTGTACCACCAGGGCTCTATCCAAGTATAGATACTAATATATAAAGAGCAACACATCAAAATTTCAGGTCTGTGCCTCATAATCCCTGGGACACTCACAAAAATCAGTCATGCATATTTTCCTCCAGTTTTCCATTAATAAATACAAGCAGCTTGAATAACATCCATTTAAACATAGATTTATTACTGAAGCTCTAGATTAACAGAAATGAAACAATCTACTGTATGCAAAATTCAGGCCTGTTACAGACTGCCAAAATAAAGCTGCTTCGGGTCTCTTTGGAGGTATGCTATTTAAATGATGCATGGGTCCTAACAGTCTGGAGGTCGCGCCAAAGCCACACTCCATTCCTAAGCACTGGAGTGCAGCTTTGGTGCAGCTTCTGGATTCTTAGGATGCATGCACCATTTAAACAGCATACCTCCAAAGAGACCCGAAGCAGCTTTATTTTGGCAGTCTGTAACAGGCCTCAGTTTGTTCTTATGGATGGTTTCCAGTGAAGGTGAAACTAATTCTGTTTTTCACTTCACCTAATTAAACAATTAAGTAAGAAGCAACATTTTCTGAACATACTTCATTAAAGAGTTTCATATAATTACTGATCACAGTCCCATCAAGTTCTGTTGCCATGCAATCACTATTTAAAATGGATGTATATTGTGCAAGAGTGGTGCTTGGTGGATAATAGGCATAGTAAATTATTTATCAGCATCTCCCATAATTATATGATCAAATAAAGCCTCATGTTTTGAGGCAGTGGACAAGCCCAGTGAGTCTCAATATTTTAAATATATGATACAATTCAAGGAAGTACTCTGTATTATGTCATTTATGTACCGGAGCCTTTAATGACAGCTAACACAAATGTAGCAAATAAATGGCAGCTTTTCTCCAATAGTGGTTGATGTTCCTAATAAGCATGAGCAATATAACTGAAGGGCATTTCCTTTGATCACAATGTTTTAAGAAGCAGTTTTCAACTTTGGAAGCAGAGCAGGTCAAAGCTGTCATGAATAAAGATTAGAAGTGTAAGGTCCATTTGACTAAAACATTTGAATTTATTACTCAGATTTAGATCACTGAGTCTAGTGAACCACTTTATCTCAGACATGGAAAGTTATCTCATTTTAGTCTTCCTTTGGGCAACATAGTTATAGTCATAATCTCTGTGCATCTGGATATTCTATTGTAAATATGTCACCACATGGCATACATTTCAGAAAAGGGAAAGAATTATGAGCAAAATTCAATTATATTTGTCTGAACTCATAATGATGAAAAGCTAATTGTTTTCTTGTCAGACACCAACACTTATCGATGACTTTTTACAATATTCACCCTAAATTCCTTCCCTTACTTCCACAAATATATTTCCTGTATTTTACAGTTTTGAAAAGGCCTCACATGCCAAGATTTTTAAAAGCATTTATAAACTATAAGAGACTTAGGGATGAATTTTGTTGGGTTGTTGTTGTTGTTGACCTTGAGTTCACCTTGTTTTAATCACAACAGAATACCCAACCCTAAAATCGATGGCGTCACTAGAGGGTGTGGCGGTGAGGCCCACCCCAGGTGACACCCCAGAAAGGGTGGTGATACTCAGTCAGGCCCTCCCTCTGCGCTCCCCCCTTGCACCATCCCTCTGCATGCTCCCACCTGATCTGCACCTTCCCATGCTTCTCCATGCATGCTCCACGCATGCTCCTCAGTGTCCTGCACTCCTCCATGTTTACTCCCACTCTCCCTGCAGCATTCTGCACTCCCCTGCACATGCTCCCACACTCCTCATGCCTTTCTGTGCTCCTCCGTGCATGCTTCCACCCTCCCCACAGCATCCTGTGCTGCTTCACACATGCTCCCATGCTCCCTGTAACTTCTTGTGCTGTCCCATATGTGCTGCCTCCCCACACTGTCCTGCACAATCCCATGTGCACTTCCTTCATGCCATCCCAGATGGTGTGGCATGAGGGGGGAGTGGGTCCCCTGGAAGCCCTGCCCCCAGAAGCCCCACCCCCCACACCGGGTGACACTAGGTGCAGGGACACCACTGCCTAAAATATTCTCTTGACTAGACACATGAACTGAATACATAGTTATAGGCTAGACATTGCCATTGAAGAGACAAAAACCTCCTGACATTCAAAGTGAATTGCCCTATAACCCTATCAGCTAGCAGCTATGTGGAGCCATAGCAAAACCTGAGAAATCCAATATAAATCAACATTTTCAACAAAGAGAATGTGAATGGGAAAATCCAAGAAAGAACTGTGCTAGTGAGAGGCCACACTCCTGCTTTACCCCAGTGGTGGACCAGAGAGAAACCTTTGTATTTGAATATTAGCCTTTCAAGGACTCATCCTTGAAGCCAGGCAAACAGCCACATTCCCTCCCCATGGCTCAGTGTGTGTAGGTTGCAAAGAGGAATTCCCAGACAGTGAGGCTAATATTAAAGGTAAGGTAAAGATATTCCATGTTGACAAGGTTGTCAAGTTGTGTCTGACCATAGGGTGTGGTGCTCATCTCCTTTACTAAGCCGAAGAGCCAGTGTTGTCAGAGACAACTCTGGCTCTCACATGAGCAATTGCTGACATGAGGGGGAATTGCAACAGGAGTCCTAATTCTGCCTGTCACACCAGAGATCTCTCATGGGAGGCTATATGATTGTCAATTGGCTGCTTCCTGATCAGCAAGGAACAGATCCCAATTGAATCTCTGCTGCTTTATAGGAGAGAGTTAGGGGGTTGGGGCAGGAATCACAGTGTAACACTGTAACTATGGTGGCTATGTTCATAACTCCCCAACATGTATGTAGTGAATTTTGCCATGATTCTTAGGTACCCTCAAAATTTTTATCTGCTGCCTGTTAGTATTATCTGATATTGCTGTTTATTGTGTTGAGTTGAGTTTTAAATGCTTTGTTATATGAAATCTGATGTTCAGTGCTCTTACACAACTCTCTAGAAATGTTTACAGCAATTGTGGTTCTAAGAAGAGCTCATGTTGGGATTGTTCACTTGTACTCCAGAAAACATGGATATTGGAGGCAAGGGAGATAGTGATCAGGAGAACTGATAGCATGGGAGATGGAAGGATGAAACCGCAACTAAAAGCTAACATATTGATGGAGAAGATCACTTGCACTGAAAGTTCAATGTAAGTGAGGAAAGAAACATTTCAGATGTAGACTGGAATTCCTGCTATTAATGCATCAAGTGCAAGGATTTCAAACTCTGAAAAATCAATTGGAGGATTTTTGTTATCGAAGGATGGGTATTTTTTGAATGTCATTGCCCATTTGTGTTCTCTCTCTCCATCCCCCCTCCTCTTTAATTTTACAGATCTATAAACTTTGAACTTATAGAAGTCAGGGAAAGATTTTAATGTTGTGGCCAGGTAGTAGTAAGGGTGGTTGATGGATTATCTTTACATTAAAGAAGTGGACTTCTGTGCAATTGGGACTATGTTTTGGAAATCAAGGATTTTACACTATGTGGAAGATCAATAGGTAAATGGGCGAGGGAGCAGCAGAATGTGTGTATGGAGGTGTTTATTAGATGTGTGTGCAGGTTTTGACATTGTGGTTGTTTTTCTCCAGAACTCTGAATGCTGATCATTCAAGAGGCAGGGATCGATCTGGTATTTACTTGCTGTGATTTTAAGTAACAATAAATCACCCTTGTGGACAAACTTAAAAGAAATATACAAATAATAAAGTCTATATAAACTCACAGAGGACAGGAATATCAACAGCGATTAGCCCAGTTGGTTGCAAAGGTTCTATTTGTTTTTGTTTGCTTTTTTAAAACAGAATTGCATTTCTTAATTTAAAATAGTTACTTTTAGTAAAAGCATATGATTAGTTCATATTAATTGATTTTTTTTAAGGTGGTGATCCCAAGAGATGGAATAGACTTAACTTGTTTTCTAGTCATGCCTCTGTGGAAAGATCAATTGCAAACCTATGCAAACCACCCCTCTTTTCTATCCCTCACTACATAGAAAACTCCACTTCCTTGTTCATTTTCATTTCTGTCACTCTGGACTAATCCAAACAGGCTGATAGTTTCACATGCTAGAGAATACTGCATTTTTAAAAAAAAAAAGTATGTAAAAGACTTCTGGCTGTTGACAATAGTTCTGTGGAAGTATAGAATCTTAATTTGTTTCACTTCTTTAAAGTGAGAGTGAGAGAGGGTATTTGGGTTGCAACACAAACAAAAATGAGTTGAATGACTCAATTAGAGATCATAGAAATAAAGAGAAATGCAGAGAAGGGGAATGGAGAAATAAAAGAAATAGAACATGGAGGTCCAGGAAATGTGGCCAGTTGTAGGTAGCTTTGGATGTCTAAAAGAAGAGCAGAGAAGGCTATAGAAATGAAGGATGTGTATGTGTCTATGCACCGTTAAGTCATCTATCAACAGTGTTACAAAATATTTCTTTAAAAAGAATCACAATAATTATTACATATTACTTGAAAAATAAGCAATATGGGTTTATTACTTGAATAGGATAATTCAGAAAGAGGGGGTTGAAGGAGATAAACCAATATTTATTTACACACATACAGACAGAGTAAACATATTAAATTAACATATACTAGTTTACTCCTTCAATAGACTATCTTTAAGCTATCCCATTCAGTTTCTTTTCTTTCATACCTACACACACAAACACAAACACACACTTTTCCACCCACAAGGATCCCAAAGGGGATCAGAAGACATATACCAAAATTCTTTAAAAACAGATTTTCAGAAACAGTTTTTTAAGGCAAATAAACAAACATCTTGGCCATCTTCAGAGGCTTAACAGAGAATGACCCAGCCTAACCTCCCTTGGGATCTCCCTTGCTGCTACAGAGAAGTCCAGATTTTTGTGGTGGTAGAAAATGCAGTATGAATGAACTTACGTTCATCAAATACTCATATAGGAGGAAGCTGTCCATTAGATACCATCAAGGTGTGTGAGAAGCTCACTTGTGATAGTCTCACCACTTTCATCTCCTGGATGTGAGTACACTTCCAAATCTGTGCATTTCAGAATTTATAATGCATTCTGCATTGGGAAAGAGGCATGTTTGATGATAAGTAATTTGAAATATGCAAGAGAAAACCATCCAATTCTAAATAGTGGACATGTACTGTATGTGTTAGTTAATTACCATATGCATACAAAAATGCATACCTTTGAAGAAGAAATTTAAAAAATACCCTGTAGACTTTTGATCAGAGATCCCTGGCAATGAAAAAGAGAGAGAGTGGGGGGGGGGGGGGGGGAGTAGAAACTCCAACAATATCAAGCTGGATGGATTTGTCCATTTCTGCTGTTAAACCACTGAATTTTCCAACTGCTGTAATTTTTAATAGTATTATTGTACCTTATTATTCTGATTTAATCTGCTACTGCAGAATAATTAATGTTGATTTTTTTAAACAAATTGTTTTCTTGATTGGTGCTTGGTTGCTACTGTATTTTCTGCCCAGAAAAGTTGTTATAGAATCACAGACAAATTCCGTAGCTCTTTTACTGATTTACTTGACTTTCTGTATTTTATAAACAAACCTTTTTTTGCTGGATCAGAATCTTTGTGTGTGAGAAGCAGCTGCGTGCGGTCCTCAACTTACCAGAGTCACAATAGGAATCTAGTACAATGAGGAAAGCACGTTTTTACTTTTGATTACTTTTCCCTCAGCTGGAGGTGAGAGTTCTGCATTGCAGGTTGAAAGCTGATGATCCAGCCAGTAAAGTTAATAAAACACATCTCTTCCAAATATATGCCCTGTACTCACAGCAAACGCCCTGAAATCAGATGGAACTTGTGGGGGACACTTGAGTAAGTGCTTCATCTATGCCTTCTGTCACAAATGAATCAGGTCTAAGTGGCAACAGACCTTTGTCCTTCTGTAAGATTGATTCCCTCCCTCCACTTGTTTTATTGCTTTATCTGTTGCTCCAGCCACCTTATTCAGAAATAAATATATAGGGACGTGAGTTTCTTTAGAGCATTGTGTAGAAGATTGTTTCCATTCCTTGAGGGCTTTATTCTTGCAGGGGAAATCAGAACGATTCCAAGCATGGCAGCTGGAGGCCTGTTGCACAGATGGCAGCAAGTCTTCGTCTATTTTCTCTTTCTCTCCTGTCAGGATGAGTGTGCAGTTTTCAAGGCAGGAAGAAAAAGCGGTAGCTTAGACTACAATAAATGGTCTCCCAGAGAAATTTATTAGTGAGAAGCATTTGATGGAGTTTCTCAAGTGTGACTGGCAGGGGCACTGAGAAGTGTATGATGGAGAGCAGTCAGACATGTTCTTTACATGACTGCTAATGAAGAAAAATGTAAAGAATTGATTACTGTTCTATGCCTCCAAGTTGTTTCCAACTTATGGTGAACCTAAGACAAACCAATATACAGGGTTCTCTGGGGTTGAGAGAACAAAGCTCATCCAAGATAATCTGGTGGGTTTCCATTAGGGAATCAAACCTTGATCTCCAGAGTCATAGGTCAACACTCAGACAACTACACCATATTGGCTGTCATTTAAAGAATAATACACATTAATTGAACAGCCATCTTGTATCACAACAATCTTGTACAACAAAAATATTGGGCAGAAGAACACAAAACCCAATAGTTACATTTTTTGTGCAAGAATGCTGTTTTTGCAAAATATTTTTTTTTGTTTTGCACAAAATTTGCTAGGATTTGCACAAAAAAGCACACATGACTGAAAATGATGGAGGTTTTGTGCAACACTGAACAATTCTAACTGAAAATGGGTATTTCTACACAGAATAATTTCCTAAAACAATACAGAATACACTGGGAATGCTGTGTGACAACGGTGCAAAACCTTGCCAGTGTATTGTTCTTTCCAACTGGTTTTCCTGAGTGTTGGCAAAACCATTTTTTGAGATAGGATATGTATCAATCAGTCAATAAATCACCCTAGCAACCTGAGAAGAAACTGTTCCAAGAAGGAAGTTTGAAACCATAAATTGGTCTATACAGAAAAGAAATATAATATTTGAACAAGACCACAAATGGGAAACCACCCAGAGTCTTGTTTTAATGTGCCAAAATTCTAGTGTAATGTTTCTTTGGTTCATCTATAAAACTGTCTATCCCTCTTATCTGATGTGAATTTCTTTTTATTTTATTTTTATATATTCTTTATTTCTTTTCATTTTGGGACCTTATAGTGTGTCCTTTCCTTCCACCTGAGAGTTTTTCAAATGCATGAAGACCTGTGTGTGAACTTGACCCTAGTGATACTGTCATGTAGAGATCACAAACTAGTGGCTGCCAGGCCAGATTCAGACAACTGAGCTCATATAATTTCCTCTTCTGCAAGTTACCAACTGAGACACACAGCAATATATCTGAGGGAACAATAGGTGCTGCGACACAACACACTTAGGGGAAGCAGAGAATAAGCTATGGCCATTTAATTAGCCATTTAACTGGAATAGAGTAAAAAAGAGTAATGATGGATAAAGATATCTCCATGTTACCTTGCCATTTAATCAGGAAAAATAATATTGACAGACCTAAGCATTTTTACTGCCCATCGTGTCTAAATGTACAGAAATCCATGGCCTCTTATTTTTCCTTTAGATATGGATATTGATTCTGGTTGAGCATGATGGGCTGGGCTGGGCTGAGCTAGCTATAAAAATGAAAAAGTAAATATCTAATATAACTAGGTAGCTGCTAACAGCCAGGGACTGATGTGGCAACAGTTAACTAGCATTTAACTTGGACACATTCTGGTTTATATGTGAAACCCAGTAGCAAATCTGCCTAATATCAGATGGATTTAGGCCCAGGAACAACAAAGTGGGGAACTTATATGCCTGGACTATTTGTATATATAGAGAACAATTATGGCCAGAATCCTCTATCATGGTGTACATTGTGTAACATTATATATAGGTAGCTATGTAGCAGTGGCATTAAGAAACTCTTTTAGTGAATTGTGAAGATGCCTAATGAGACAATATCAAGAGTGTCTCAATGTGCATTGGGTTCTACCAATACACATTGGCACTTCTTAGCCAGTGTCCTAATGCAGAGTGGGACCAAAGCATATGAATATGGATGTTATGAAACTGCCCAATTCTAATTCCTGCTGATGTAAATCCACTTTCTAAGAAGTAAGTCCCCAACAAGATTCTGGCCTATATTAATACCACAGGAGATTCAGTAATAAAAAGATAGATTCAATTTGCCAATTTATCAGACAGATTTCAAAAGACGAATGTACCCAGCCTCTCTTAATTGTGTATATAATTGCACCATGCTCCTTTAAACTGTCTAATTAATGTGTTAATTTAAAAAGTGAAATTAACAGTCTCCCTCATAATGAAATACTGTGATTATGTCCCTGCAGACATGCACATCAGGTGATAGGTCAATTTACTTTTCTGAATGCTTGTGGTAGAATGTAAAAGCAAAGTTATAATTTCACACAATACAAGCTGTCAGTGATTATACACTTAATATAGCCATATGGTACCTATTCTCATTTATACCAGTTGTATAGTGCTTTGATATTACTGGTAGCACTAGATATTTGCTCAATTTTCAGCAAAGTAATTTTGTTATGATTCATAGTGTGTTGAATCAGCGTTTAATTTTTTTTATTTTAGTTCTCCCGCCTTCTCTCATATAGTTGCCCTCAGTGGTTATTCCTGTCCAATTGCCATAAAGTGATTGCCTCGTGTAGCAACTGTCAGAATATTACTACATGATCCATAAGAGTGCTATGTTTAAAGCAATAGACAAATTGGAGCCTAATTCCTTGCTATACATCAACAGCTACTAAACAGGCACATCTCATTCATAGCAATCCAATAAGACATGCTTGCCTTATTATCTTTTTTTTTTGATGGCATTGGAATTTTTCACTAGTATGATTTGTGTGTGTGTGTATCTACATCAACAATCTTAGATATGCAGAAAGTCTCACATACATGGAACAATTACTAAAGAAGGTTAAAGACGAAAGTGCAAAGGCAGGCCTCATGCTGAATGTAAAGAAAACAAAAATAAAGATCATGGAAGAAATACATAAATTTAACCTAGACAATGAAGAAATTGAAATAGTTAGTGTTTCTGTACCTAGGATCAAATACTGATCAGAATGGTGACTGCAGTCAAGAAATAAGAAGGAGGCTAGGAATGGGAAGAGGAGCTATGAAAGAACTGGAAAAGCTACTAAAGAATAAAGATATACAACTGAGCACAAAAGTTAGAATCATCCCATCACCATCTATGGAACGAAGAGCTGGAGAGTGAAAAAAGTGGATAAGAAAAAAAATCAATTCATTTGATATGTGGTGCTAGAGAAGAGTGCTGAGGAATGGATACCATGGACAGCCAAAAAGACAAACAAATGGGCCCTTGAACAGATCAATCTAGAACTCTCCCTGGAAGTCAAGATGAAGAATCTGAGGCTGTCATACTTTGGCCATATCATAAGAAGGCCTGACTCATTAAAAAAAAAGTAATGGTTGGAAAAGTGGAGGGCAGTAGATAGAGAGGAAGACTTCACACCAGATGGCTATATTCAATCAGGGAGGTTACAAGCATGAATCTACAAGACCTAAGCAGAATCATGGAGGATAGGGGAGCTTGGAGACATCTCATCCACAGGGTTACCATGAGCCGGGCTGACTTGAAGGCAGTTAACAACAACAACAGATTTACCATAACCATGCCTAAGCAGTGTGCAGTCACCAACTTCAGTTGCATAAAGATCAAAACAAGGTAAAGTATGTTTCATGGACAATTACAAGATGATTAAATCTTCAGAATTTGGGAGGAGGGGAAAATAATTTTGATATTGTCTTTATATTGTCTTTAATTATGGATAAACCCATGAAGACATAATGCCTTTATCGGTTTATCAATCTATCAGATGTGAAAATCCTTCAGTCTTGATTTTATTCAATTTCTTCAAATCCCACCTTCATTTTCTCCCCATTTTTGTTTTGGACAGGTTGGAAGACTGTATTTTCTTCCCACACTTGAAATTTGTACAAATGTTGCATATTTTCCTGAATTTATAATTTGTCTAGTTCAGGTCATCTAATTAAGACAACTTTTCTGCCTTAACTGTCATATGCTTTGACATGTTCCTCATGCTTTAGTTTTTTTAGACAACTAGTCAATGTAATGAATAGTGGGATGTGAAGTGCAAGGGAATTCCTCCCATTCTTAATCTATTTATACACAGGTACTTATATAAATAGGGCCTAGAAATTTGAATTCCAAATCTAGATGATATTCTGGTCCACTTTAACCATAGTGTCAAATCTGATGAGTAAATCTAAATCTGAAGGGGGCAATCCTAAATGCCCTTACTAGGATGTAAAAGAGCAAACAATCTACGATGTAAATATGCTGTGTAAGTAAAACACTGTGGTCAAGATCCCATTAATCAGTAAATAAGAATATAAAGCTCCACCAGCATTCTTATGCTGGAAGTTTGGCATGTCAGGTAAGCCACAAAGAAGATTCTGTCCTATTTCCAGTAAATACTGAAATAATGGAAGAATTTCCTGGAACCCCTCTCCTCTCCTCTCACTTACCATGACACCAAATTCCATCACCACTATATCCTATGGGGTAGGGTCCACATTTGAATTCCCTCGTTTTTGTTGTTTCACAGTGCACACTGATGAACCATGGCTTATCTTCACAAGTGATTTTCTGGTCAAGTAGTGCCTTCTTATTGGGTCTGGAAAGTTTTGATGCTGAACCATGAAGTTTTCTTGTCAAAACTTTCCACCCAAGAATTCTTGATCATGCAGAAATCCCTGCTGGGTGGATCTTACCAGTAAAATTATTTTTCAGATGGAAAGAGGAGGTGAATGGGGTTGTTAAAAGGGATGTCTGTGAGTGACCTGCTTTAAAACCTTGGACAGATATAGACTGAAGTCCCAGCAGACTGTTTTCAGTGTACCTCAAAACCTTTTGTGAAATGTCCACTAACCAGAGTTGTCTGAATAACCATGCATTTACTTGCCTTAAAGAAATACTCTAGTTTCTCTTCAGATTATATAAATCTTCTCCACTTCAAAAAACAAACAAATCATTAAACAGCCCTTTACAATGAAATTGCTATTTGAAGGCAATTTCTAACAACTTTTCTTGCATAAACAATAATTTCCCCAACAAGACATATAGAATCAACCCTTCAGTGAGCAAGGAGGAGATCCTGGTCAAGCAATGGATACTGAAGACTCTGGTGATGCCACTGTGGTTTCAAAAAGGACTTTTCTCTCATGCTGAGCTGATGTTATTGTCAATGGGCCACAGCATTCACTCATGATTTCTTACATAAGTTTTTTATTGTTAATTTTAGCCATTTAAAATAGTTACATATCAACCAATAGCAGTACTTCATGGCATACCAAATAAACCTTCAATGGTTTAACCTTCAAACCTTCTAATACATCACAAAAGTGATCTGTGTGGAAATACCAATCGAGCAAATTAGCTTTCACTTCTAGTTGGCTGTATAAGTTTTGAAGTGAAATTGGAAACTAGTTAATGCCCAGCAGTAACTGTGGCAGGGATGTTTTTTAAAAAAAGCAAATGTGAGAATAACATTCCTTTAGAAACAAGAACAACGACAGCATCCACATAGGATAAGTGGTTTACAAGATAATCACATTATTTCTCATTCAAACACCACTTAATTTACCAGCTAAAGTAAAAAAGTGGACATTCACTATTAGAAACTGAGACCAGGGCAGGTTTTTGTTTATTCTTTGAAATGCCATTCTCTCTCTCTCTCTCTCTCTCTCTCTCTCTCTCTCTCTCTCTCTCTCTCTGTGTGTGTGTGTGTGTGTGTGTGTGTGCAAATATTGCTAGATTGCCTGAGGTCAACAGCTTTCTCCTATCTTCCAGATTTCAATGTTTTATTCCATGTAAATAATCAATATCTTAAAATCTATATCTTATTATCAATGGAGAAGTGGAGCTAGTTAGACCTGTTTTTCCCGCACAAGGTAATTATATATTACAATGGATAAAACGTAGCAATGAGAATCCAAAGTATTCAAGGTCAAAGTCAACTTTACACCCACCCTCCCACAATACATGGACAAAATATGTCATACACAACCATGTACCCTGAAACACCTTAGCTTGATACTTATCTTAAATAGTTATACATCTATAGAAATGTGTCAATGGATGGAAATGAGCTGCCTTCTTTTTCATCCCCAGCAAACTGAAGCATTTGGCACTAGTGGTGTGCTAGGCATTGTGAACAAGTAAAGAGTTTTTGCAGTTGCAGAGCAAAACAGTGGGAGAGCCCAGGGTAAATTTTATAATAAATTGAATTCATGTGTAAAAAGGGCTCTTTTTATTTTATAAATATCAAGGTCCACTGACTCACAGAAAACAATAAATGAAGACAATAAAACAACATGATTAATAAAATAAATGGAGGGCCACACAATGGGTTCACACCATGGAAATTTGTGCTATTTTGTTTTTCTACTGTTATTTTTGGCAACCAATAGTTTTTGCAATGGATGACTTGGTTTAAAAAGTTCTTAATAACAAACATAGGACCAATAACTAACTATCTTCACCAGAATGAAACATCATTTTATCCTGCCCACAACAAGTTCTATTTGTCATAGCAAATGTTTTGTGTGATATTAGTAAAATACAGAGGTTGTCTGTTTCTGCATTGTGTGGCAACCTCTGAGGACTATGTGAATTTAACCTCTCCAGCACTTACAAAGGGATAAGGTAAAATATTTAGAGCCTCCAATATCAGTTTGGCAAAACAAAAAACAATGACAAGTCATGCAGCTATTTATGTCAAATTACTGTCATGGGTAATGAGAGCATAATAAAGTTATTCTTGTGGTGGTTGCCTTCAAGTCTTTTCAAGGTAAGACTAACACAAACCTATCTCAGAATTTTCTGGAGAGGTTGTGACTTGCCCAATGGGTTTCCATGGCCAAGCGAGGAATAGATCCCCGATCCCCACAGCCATAGTCCAATGCTCAAACCACTATACTATGCTGACAACTGTCAAAAATAACTTAAACGATTGTAACAAATTTACTTCATTCATTTTATAAATTAGTGGTTTCTAGTTGCTATTCAAAAAAAATTTAAATTACATTTTTAGAGACATTTAGACAGGATTTTTTTTCAAGTTTTATGCCATCCCCTTAGCAGTTTCTTAAAGTAACAAAAACAGGCAAAAGAAGCAAGCAATACAAGTCACAAAAAAGTTTTTTTAACATTTGAAGGATGAAACACAGTGAATTAATTTCCTAATTACTTTTTTCCAAATTCTTCCCAGAATAATGATTCCAATTATATTTATTCAACATTTGTTTAATTGTAATGAATACTTTTTTTCAAGTTATGCACAAAAGGAGACATAAATTACTTTAATGCTATGTAATAGTCAAGGGAGGAGTCCACTGTCCTTCCTGTTCTAAACCAGATTTGTGTCACATTTACTCTTTCTTCAAACTCACAAGGGCTAGGAATGCTTCCTCTTTCTCCTCCTTCTCTGTTGTTGCCTCAGCCTGAACAACTGAGGCCCAAAACGGATGGGCAGATGGGGGTGGTTTCTAGACGTTCAAATATTTTGCCAAATCTCAAATATCTGTCTTGTTTATCCTTTAGCCAGCTTTCTCTGGAAATCTGCAAAGATTTATAGTTACAATTAAATTTTGCTTGAAAAGAAATTGTGGTGAATGTTGTAGACTTAATTGTTGCAGATTTAGTGATGCTAAAAATTGTAATTTTAGAGTGAGAGAGGTTGTATTAAGTGAGAGCAATGTATTTACCCATGTCATATTAAATGACTTATTCATTTGTGTTACAGTCCAGAACATTTCTTGGTTTTCAAATGAAGATGGTTTAGAACAGAGTAACTGACATTTAAATCCATTTATTCCTGCATTTGAATAAAATGAGATTGAGGAATTTGAATACTTCAGTCATAAAAGCACACACAGTTCTGGCATGCAGCAATGATGAAGAAGAATGCAAGTCAGATGAAATTTTTCTGAAGTTTATAAGAAGTGAGAGGAAATAGCATTTAATTTTATTTAATCCAGTTAATGCAAAAGAAAAAAGAAAAAAAAAGAAAAGAAAGGCCCTTACCAAGTGTAACATTAAAAATATTTTCCTTCTCTAGCTAGTTGCTACTTCATCATGAATGGGCAATGTAAATGTATACAGGGAATTTAGGTGGAAGAAGCCATCACAACTAAGGCCTCTGGGAATGCAGTATTGCTGCTGAAAATACCAACTGGCACAGCAGTAGGTGAGATATGCCAAGCAGATTGTCATCTAAACATAAAATAACTGCACACCATGACATCAGCTACTGTCTTACAAACTAAGATAGTCTTTGGAAGTCTGAAAGATACTTTATTCAAAAATAGCTTGAGTCCTCACAGCTAAATTAATAAAAAAGCTGCAATCACTGACATCTTATTGTTAGCAGACAAATGAATGAAAGATACTTGATCTGCCAAGAAATCTAGGGACTAAGAAAAGTGCAACTTCTGATGAAGCACTGCAAGTGCTGCAGAAGTGTCCACTTGAAAGCTCATGGGGTAAGACCAGGGTGCGGGGGGAAATGTATGAGTCATATATTAGCCCTGCCCCAAATATTCTTGAAAACCTGGATGTAAGTTAGATCTTTCCAGATTGAGTGTGAAGATCTGAAGAAAACTCTGCAACCATGCTTGGCAAAATACGCTCTTAAGAGCAGGAATCCAATTGTATGAGGGCTACTGATCATGGGCATTCATAACCATGTTCACCTGAAATCCAGTAAAGGGTCAGAATTCTGCACTGAACACCCAACAAAATTGCTTCAGGATGTTCAGGAACTCACAATCAAAGCATACCCGACTGATGGCCTCTGTTTAAAGACCTCTAAGGAAGGAGACTCCACTAAACTCCAAGGAAGGAGTGTGATCCACTGTCGAACAGCCCTTACTGTCAGGAAGTTCCTCCTAATGTTGAAGTGGAATCTCTTTTCCTATAGCTTGCATCCATTGTTCCTTGTCATGTTCTCTGGAGCAGCAGAAAACAAGCTTGCTCCATCCTCAATATGGCATCCCTTCAAATATTTAAACAGGGCTATCATATCACCTCTTAACCACTGCTTATTCCTTCCAAACTAAGGCTTGAGAGAAGTCAGGGGTCCTCTCTCAAACCTTGGGAAAGAAGAAAGGAGTGTGCGCCTGCTGTTCCCTCCTTCAGTCCAAAGCTTCAGGGAGCTCAGTTATTCGCAAGTCCCTAGCTGTGTGCATGCACCCTCCTGGTTTTTCCCTCACTCACAGGGGAAAAACCTGAGAGGGATGGAGAGGGAGGCGTGCACACCCACACAGCTAGGTACTCATGAATAATCGAATCAGTGAATCCAAAAACCGCAAATCAGAAGGGACAACTATTTTAGAAAGACATGAATTCTGAAATGAATAAATAAAATGCATCAGAACAAGATTTTGGCAAATGCAACTAAACTGGCTGAAGTGGATTTCTCCTTCTCTTCAGTCCCCTTGCTTCCAAATACTGATGAGAAAGTTGGGTGACCCTGCTGAACAGGGTGGGCTGTGGTTTGGGGAAATGAGGAAGCCCTTCGCTCCATGAAAGGTAGCTTCTTCTGAATCTAGCTCAAAGTATGGTGCATCATAGGTATCCATTCATTAAGGATGTATAGAATACTGGCAATCTCTCTCTCCCCCGTGTGTGTGTGTGTGTGTGTGTGTGTGTGTGTGTGCGATGAGAGAAGATATATCAACCCACCAAGTCTTATCACTGAAAGTAAAAATAGTCAACCACAATGAGATTGTTTACATGCTGAATATTTGCTGAGGGGGGAAAAACTAGAAGAAGAAAAAGGGAGAGAGGGAGGGAGGGAGGGAGGGAGGCTGGCCAAAACTCTCACAATCTCACCCAACAGGGAGAAAGCTTTCAAAATTGTTTAGTCATGTGAGGGAAATCAAAGAAGCAAAGATTTATAGCTCTAAAATTCAAATAAGGTATCCATGCATGCGCACTGCATCACCCAAGGTTTCTGTATCCTCAATATATCTACTTCAATGGGTAGGGCACTCTGGCTGAAATCAAGCTGGTGACAAAAACTGGAGTTTGGAGGAGCTATGGAAGGAGGTACTGTATTCAATACTTTCTCATGCAATGACCCCAGCCTCTGGTGATGTTCCTCTCATGTCCATTTAACACCTGAGCAGAGTAACTGCATGGGTGAAGTGTGATTCTCTGTCTGTGTGATGTAGGATGTTGGCCCATTTGTCAATCCTTAACTCCAGAAGGTATTGTGAAATAGAAGGGGCTTTTAGGAGGTCTGTTGGTCTGATGCATTCTCAATTACTGCCCTTGAAAATTGGGGCACTGTAAATTGAAAACAATCACAAAATAGAAAAGTGAAATTATTAGCTTGGGACATATCCACCAAATTTCCCTAAAAGTAATCTTTTTAATGTGTTCTTTCTAAATAGGCTATGTATAATGGTGACTTCCTAATCCCTAATTCAGGGGCTATTAGGTCTCAGTGGGAAGGTAATTGCACTTAAGCTCCACTGTAGTCAGAATGGGTTCTGTAATGCTTTGCGAAGGAATAGTAAGTGGTCATATTGACCAAATAACAATGGTGTTTAAGTTTGCTGACCGTGCATATGCCAGTTTAGACCCATTCCCTTACTACTGCTATGGTATCACTCACTTATGCAAACACTCCAGATGGAAGTGTTATGTAATAGTGATTATATGCTCTCAGTACTCAATTTATTTCAAAATAGGTTACCTTCTCTTCCCATATAGACTTATCTTAGAATGTGCATCCAATGGAAGTTTTCCCTTGACATAAAACTACATAGATGTAAGTATTTGGAAGATGATTTGGGGAGTTCATTACCTTGTCTTCTTTTGCACAAAGGAGACTAGTTTGCACAAACCAAACATAACATATTAGTTAGAAAAAAACTGTTTTCTCCCCACTTTCCTATCCATTAGATAAGAAAGTTGAGAACTTTCCTTATTTTTAAAGTCTTCTTACACTTAAAAACAGCTTGAAAGTTCTCAGACAACTTTAGGAGAGGAAAAAAAAATCACTCGCAGCAAGCATATCAATTTGAAACTAAAAAAGGAGAACTTTATATCATGAAGAGTGAAAATTAATAGAAAAGAAGAGAGTAAGACAGAACAGAAAAATCTTTGCTCCCAACTATATCTAAGCCTAAAAATAAGCTGCTTTTTAAACATGTGTTTTTAGCCACAGTCTCTCACCACCTTCATTTCAATATTTTTAGTTGTGTTTGAAGACATTTTCCATGCATTTATGATGTGAGGCAAGGCCCATTAAATATATAAATAAGTCTATTTCTAAATCATATCTTCTAACATCTCCAGACTGCCTAAGATCTATTACTAAGATTCTTATGGAAATTTCATCTTTTTTTAAAAGAAAAAAAATATTATCAAGCTGAATATAGTTCAGACAAATCTTTACCAACACTGCTCTCTCTTTTTCTTTTTTCAGTCCCAGGAAACCAACAAAAACAAAAGGTATATTGTAATTCTTTTGGGATCTCATACAGATGTGTTGTGTTTCTGGTGATCTTGGTAGGTCACAAGCCCTGAAGATAGTTTTGTTTTCCAGTATTTAAAATTAATGTTACATGAGTGGGCTTCCATTCGTGCAGCCTAAGTTTCTCTTTCTCCTTTCATACTCTCCTCCTCTAATCTGCTCATGAGATTATGTTAATTGTCCAATATTCTTTGGGAGTAGGAAAATCACCAGTCTATCTATGATAAAGCAGGGATGGATGGCATTAGTAACTAAAACCCTCCCTAAATGTGGGTGGGAGTATAAGAATTAGGGTGAGAAGGGAACTGGTTTGTCACCAGTGAGGTGTCCTTCCCAGTCACTTTCCTTCCAGACAATATTTACCTGTTCCATGCTCATTTCTCAATAGCCAATCCTCTACTTTACCATGCTACTCTGATGTTGAGCAGTCTCCATCTTCTCATAAGCTTACCAGGTGGCATTAAACATCAGAAACAAGAAAGTGGGAACTCAGGCCAAGCTTTGTGAAATTCCCTTTAGTGCTGGTTCCTTTAAAGGAACCGGGGGGGGGGGAGTTTTTACTGGACTAGACAGGATTCCAACCAGCCAGGAAAATCCTTTCTCACCCCCTTTTCAATACCTATCACCATAAAAAGACATGTCAGGCCAAACAGATCTGCAGAAGCCATCATCTTCCTTTCCCTCAAGTCCTCTCAGCCCAATGAAGGTAGAAGCTGGAGCCATCAGCCTGGAGATAATGATAACTGAAGCTTCCAAGGTTGGTGTTGGAATTTTTAGAGATAAAGATTTTTGCCTTCCATTTCTTTTTTTAAGTAGAGGACTTGATTAGTTATAAAGCCTATCTAATATATACTAAAAACTTTAATACCTTTAAGAAGGGATTAGATTTCTTTCTAGTCATGCAAAAAGCCTTCTAATGGTGCATGTTTTTAATGAAATGCATTTATACATGATACCTGATCAATGGGCTGTACTGACATCCTGGTAGGGGGCACCTCTGTGCCACCCCTGGAAGTGCTGGATTAATAATATAATAATGTTTATGTATTTATATCCCACCTCTTCTGTTTTGGTGATTGAAGCGGGTAACAACAAAGTTTAATAATACAAAGATAATAAAGCAAAACAAAAAAAACCACCCACCACCTAACCCAGCCTCCCTAAAATATAAAATTATAACAATAAAATCACACATAAATACATACATACGTGGCTATAGCATAAAAGGATATTCACCATTAACAAGTGGCAGCTAGCACAGGAGCATAATAAAATGAACAGATATCTTCATTCTGGACCTCGTCAGTCAGGAAAGGCCTGTCGGAAGAGAACTGTTTTTATCACTTTCTTGAAGGCCTCTAATAATAATAATAATAATAATAATTTGTTTTATTTATATACCGCTATTCCAAAGATCATAGCGGTGAACAGCAAGTAAGCTAATTAGCAAGTAAGCTAATTTGCCCCCAACAGACTGGGTACTCATTTTAGCGACCTCGGAAGGATGCAAGCCTGAGTCGAGCTTGGGCCCTTTTGCTGGTCTTGAACTCGCAACCTTGTGGTTTTGAGTGAATGGCTGCAGTACAGGCATTTAACCACTGCGCCACCAGGGCTCTAGGGAGGATATTTGGCAAATCTCCTTTGGCAGGTTGTTCCAAATTTTTGTAATGGCAGCAGAAAAAGTCCTCTGGGAAGTTATCACCAATCTAGTTCCTCTTGATTGTAAAAGATTCTTCCCAGAGGAATGGAGTGTACGGGAAGGATTATATGGGAGGAGGCGTTCCTTCAAGTAAGCTGGACCCAAGCCATATAGGGCTTTATAGGTAATAACCAACACCTTATACTGTGCCCGGAAGCTAATGGGCAGCCAGTGTAATGATTTAGAATCGGTGTGATTCGGCTGAACTTAGATTTACCAGCGACCAGTCTGGCTGCTCTGTTTTCTACCAATTGAAGTTTCCGGACATGGCACAAGGATTGCCCCAGGTACAGAGCATCACAGAAGTTGAGGCGGGAGGTTACCAGTGCATGGGCAACCATTTCTAGGTCCCCTGGCTCCAGGTGATAGCAGGCACACCTGGCCGGCGCGTCAATCTGAGATGACAGATGAAGCGACAAGTCCAGGAGTACACCCAAGCTGCGAACACAGTCCTTTAGAGGAAGTGTGACCCCGTCCAGGACTGGTGAACTTATCTCCATACTCGGAGAGGGGCTACCTATTACAAGTACCTCCGTTTTATTTGGATTCAACTTAAATCTATTTTCCCTCATCCAATCCATTACTGATCTCAGACAGTCATTCAGAAGGGAGATGCCCTTCTTGATCACTGAAACAGTCTGAGACATACAAAAATAAATTTGGGTGTCATCAGCGTACTGATAACACCCTGCCCCATATCTCCTAATGATCTCACCCAGTGGCTTCATGTAAATATTAAACAGCATGGGGGACAGAATGGCACCCTGAGGAACATCAGATGTCAGCTCTCTCTTAGAGGAGCAGCTGTTGCCCAGCATCACCATCTGGAACCTTCCCGAGAGGTAGAAATGGAGCCACTGCAAGGCAGAGCCACCAATTCCTAATTCTCTCAGGTGTTCCAGAAGGATACCATGGTCAATGGTATCGAAGGCTGCTGAGAGGTCCAAGAGCACCAACAGGACCACACTTCCCTTGCTGATGCACAGTGGGCCACAGTGACCACACGCCCAGCCATGTGGCCCCAATCCAGCGTTTTTCTGGAAATGCCGCTTCTCTTTGGCCCAGAAAAGGGATGCCATTGCGGTGTTATGCCTCCCAATGCCCTGACACTCATGAGGAGAAAGGGGAAACCCTTTCTCCTCCGGATCATTCCTGCAGCCATGTAGTTGCTACGGGAGCAATCCTCTCTAAGAACGATCTGCAAAATGCAGCTCCTTCCAGCGCCATAGCCGCAATGCCACAAGCGCCCTGGTGTGGCACAGTGATGTGTCTTGTATGCCGCACCGTTTGGACGCATTGCACAAGACATGTCATGGATGCTTGTGCCATATGGATGGTGCTGCATCAAGATGGCACCACCTATACATAGTAGGGTTTGGGAGCGCATGGTTGCTGCATGCTCCCAAACCCTAAAATCACCACTGGTATGCCACAAAGAGCCCACTTATATTGGGCCTCAGTTGCCCAGAATCTTATTGTATCATTATGATGTTATGCATTTGTCATGGCTTTTTGGACTTTGAAAGTCCTCCAATCTCCACTGATCAGCAGCTGCTGTGATCAAGAGGGGTCTGTTCCTCTGTTACTTAAGAAGCAACTATTTGATATTGTTGTCCTCCCATGCAAACAATCTCTGCTGCAAAGGGAGATTATATAGAGGGACCCTGTTTCGGTTTATCACAATGGAGATCTCTTGCATAAGAAGGTGGGAACATTTACCAGCTGTTTTCTGAGTGGCAGGGAAATAGGCTTCTGTTGATCCCAGTGGCTGATGACTGGTAAGTGGGTACTGAAGAACTGGGCTGGCATTCACTACATAGCTATGTAATTATCATGGTAATGTTGCAACATGGTACATAGAGGATTCTGACCATTTTTTTTCTGTAATCCCGTCTCTATCTGCAGGGACAGGCAGGGAATATAAATAAAATTTATTATTTATTATTGTTGTTGTTGTTGTTTGTTGTTGTTTGTTTGTTGTTTTCCTTTTCTATTATGAGGTTGTTTAAATGTATCTTGTTTTAAATTTGTTATACTACCTGAGGATAACAGAAGGATATAATTCAATAATGCATAACTAAATATATGATGCATGTAAATAAAAACTTGACACAGACGGTGCTCAAAAGGTATACGTCTTAGAGAGCAAAAGAGTGTGTGTGCTCATCAGTTGTTTGGCTAGTGGAAATTTACAAAGCCTCTGCATTCTATTTTTTGAGTTGTTCACAAGAGAAAAATTTATGCCAGAGTTGAAGAAATACAAAGTTCAACAAGATATGTTTGGATCTGAAATGCAGTGTCAGCTCAAGCTAGGATCTGGAGCAAAACAAAAGTGATGAGCAAGTCTTTGGTAAAGGTTATTACAACCTTTGCAGATCAGCTACTACAGAAGGGAGGTATTGTCCTTTCTAAGGCTAGGCACTATGAGAGGCCTTACACTATTCATTTTATTGCTTAATTACTGAAATATTGGCATATACCATATGATTGGTAGAGGTAACATTATTTATAAATACTGCTCTGAACAACATATCAGAAGCCCCACACACCCTTACTGCATTGCCAGAACATTCTTCTTCATACAGGACCAGCTGCTTTGTAAATCACTGTCTCTGGCTGCTCCCATACTGTACGATTACCTGTAGTTGACACCGCATAAACTGGTCAGGCTCCATCTCTCCTATCAGTCTCCCTACAGCCTACAACTGCGGTGACTTTTCGAGAGTCTAAGTTAACGTT
>NC_056522.1:229227265-229235636 GCF_019175285.1 Sceloporus undulatus | reverse complement strand
TATTTCTCTGAGATACTCATGGGTATTAAGAGATATAAAAAGAGATTGGAGGAGAAATTCATAATGTTTTTCTTCAAAAGGAAATCCATGATATTTTCTCAAAGGAAAAAAAATGTGACTCAAGTGTAAATATTTTGTGAATAAATTGTTGTCTTTCATTTAATTCACAGAGCAAATGGCCTAAAATTGCAACCACATTGTTTCCAGCTATACTTTCAGGAAAATGACAGCTACTTTATGTATGATGGAAGCCAGGGCATTTTCTAAATTGCTTAAAAAGTAATAATGGATATCTTTTAATATCCCATGAATGTATGTAAATGCCCCCAGTGAGAGCTTTCTTAAAAGGCATATCTGCATAATTTTTTACAATTACATTCAACGTGATTAAGTATGAATTATTGCTTCTTTTCTTATTGTACTGTATATATACAATCTCTCCCTCCCTCCCTCCCTCCCTCCCCCGACACACACACAGACACACACACAGACACAATTGTTGTGTGCCTTCAAGTCATTTTTTACTTATGGTGACCCTAAGGTAAACCTATCACAGGGTTTTCTTAGCAGAATATGTTCAGAAGGAATTTGGCTTTGCCTTCCTCAGAGACCGCAAATGTGATTTGCCCAAGATTACCCAGCAGGTTTCTATGGCCAAGCAGAGATCTGAACCCTGGGTTCCAGGTGAACTAGTCCAACACTTAAACCACACTGACTCTTACATATCTCTAGATCTAGAAATAGAAATAGATACAACACATAACATTTCCTTATAAAATGTCAAATTTGTACACCTTCCTTTCCTCTGAAATCTAGCTTACAGCATCTGGTTTTCACTGTCAGTGAGTCTTCCATCCAGGAGCCAGGACTGATCCTACTTTGCTTCCAAGAACTGATGGGATCTGATCCAGGGTATTTAGGTACAAATGGTACCTAGTAAATAAAACTACTGCTACTGTTTTTATAGTCCTCAACTTCCACTCTAGCACTGGCTGTACTTCAAATGACCCAGCACACCTCTAGTACCACCAGCCATAAAATCGTACCTCCCACATCATCAGATCTCCTCTGATGAGAAACTTCAAACTGCTGGTGGCAATTTGCTCATCCTCACTCTGGCAACAGTGGGAACTGGTTTTGTATATAGTTCTTTCTCTGACTTCATGATGCTGTAGCTACTGAAGCACCCCCGCTAGCTGCTAGTGCCACTGGCAAGTGCAATATTTATCTTGGGCTGGGCCTACTGCTTCTACCCCTGCCTTCCCATGCACTGTTCTCTTTATGTGGCTGATCACAGGCTAAAACTAAGAGGTCCAAGCTAATCTGTTATTTCTCAGGATTCTTCCAGATTAGAATAAAGAAATATGTTTGAGATACAGCTACTTCACTTCACTGGCTGTGTTGCCTCTGTGTCTGCTCATTCCATTCTGGCCTAGAAAACTGTTCATAGCAATTTTTGGACCTGTACTAGGGCCCTTCCAAAGGTGTTTTAAAAAACCAACAAACAAGGCATAGCTTTCTGAGGTGGTCCTATAAGTTGAAAGGGAAATTCTGATTTTTTAAAAAAAATAGAATTAAGAGTTCAAGAATGTACTGATGAATTATAATAGAATGCAAAGAATGGGAAAATCCTGTTCTTTCAAAAGGTGTGGAAGAAGTCCAGATCAGTATGGGATGCCATGATCAGGTATGAGATGCTTCCTGCCTCGGCACAGAGATGTGCAATAAAATTCATATGTTAAAGTTCACATCCTGTGCCTAGCTCAGAAGGAAAAGACAGGAAAGGGCAGATCAATTGTTTAGGTATTTTTATGAAACCTGAAAACTGTAACAACAAATATCATGATCTCCAGCAGCATCCTGACACATTTGCCCCATCAGGAGGAGCCCTCATATAAGACTACTACTTAAAAAATGAGGAATAAGACCAACAAGATGACACAGTTACAATAAGTTCCCAAGTCTTCCTGCCCTCCCTTACTTTGCTTTGTCTGGAGGAAAAAGACAGAACACTCCCAGGTATGCAAAAGTTGCTATAAAACAGCAACTAATGATGGGAGTGCTTACACTAACCACAATGGCTCTAGTTAAGAATAAGAAACCATAGGCTTGTGGTCACACAATCCCACCAGACACATTAACATCACTTCTAATTGTTGTACAACTGTGTGCTTTCCCAAATGGAGTGATCTTTGGGATATGCTCAAATTGCCAGGAATATGGCAAATAGAATCACATATCAAAGTCCTTCACAGTTTTGATGTTTATATATTCCTGATCTTGTGCCTTAATTTCTGCACATCACAGAGGATGACCTTTTCAGCTGTTTAATATTTATCTGCATTTTCTTTTGAAGCATGAGATGCTACTTATGTAAGTTTCCTACACTGCTGATTTAATTAACTGATTAATTTTGAATTTGGTGTCAGTTGCCTATAATGTAAGGCCAACCTGTGAGGATAGTGATGATGACTGATGACTGCAAGGCATATAAATGCACATGAAGTACAGGTCCTTGCTGCAAGAAATTTATTTCATATATATATATATATAATTATGGAAGAGAACCAGAAAAGGGCAAAGAGAGATGGAGAAGCAAAAGTAATAGGAGATGAACAGAAGCAGTTGTATACTACTATTTGGGTTCTATGGGGCCAATTGTGAATGAACACTGCAAACACAGTCACAGTGATTCAAAGGGTTTGCAAATTTATATCAAATTTTAAACTTAAAAGCAAAAATATATTCTGTACTGTACCCAGAACATATACAGTCTCTCATGCTTCCACACATGTCTTATTATAGTAGTGCAGGACGTGATTGCATAAATGTTGCTGCTCAGCTGTTATTGTAGGCAACCTCAAAACCTGGATTCAAAGTGACAAAGGACTTGTTCATATTCCTGGCAAATAGAGCTCTCCCTCCCAGCTCTCTTTCCATCCTCAGATGATAAATGCAACCCCCTCTTTAGGATTTCCCCACCCATTGGATCAAACTAATAATTCAAAAGGGTACTGTTGCACTTTCTTAAGAGCACGCCCTCCAACTCTCTAGAGTTTGGCAGGGACATTCCTGATTAATCCACCTTTTCATCTGCTTTGTAATGTCCCAGTTCTCTCTCCTCGTACCATTTTCCCCCTTGTCCTTAGCTTATTCCAGTTGCACTCAATTAACTCAACAGGGCAGAAGAGATAATAGGGCATGAATCTTGCTATTCCCAGTAGGAGCAGGTAAAAGCAGACTGTTGCAGTCGCCTTGCTTATGTGTTCTTCATTATTAACTTTTGCCACCTTAGCCACACACTGATGTTTGGTCGCGCATGCCCTGATTTTCACCTGTGAAATGCTGGATCCCAATGATTGTGTGGGGGATGAGGCAAAGGAGTCTATTGCATTGGCTTTGCTCCCATGATAGAAATGGGATGTAACTTTAAGAACAGATTTTCCCATTCTTGAAAAGATGCAGCAGAAGGGCTGCGTACTCCACGGTGATGGGGAAATGCAATAATATCTGCCTTCCTAAATTTACATCCCACGTCTATCATGGGAGCAAAGCCAATGCAATAAACTCTAAAATTGTTGGGAGATGCCATTACAGATATGATTTAGTCCAAAACAAATAACATTTCCCTGAATATGATCATAAGACCATTTTTTATCCCATAATTTCCCCCATTCCTTTGTTGATACACAGGCATGGGAAACATTTTGCTCTTCGGTTTTAGAACTACAATTCCCATAATCCCTAGTCAACATTGTCTTGGGCTTCTTTGAACTTGAAGAAGAAAACATCTAAAGGGTCAGTGTTGTCCTAATCCTCATGTAATAGTACTATTAAAAAGGAAATCTACATCCATATCTTACAGACAGGCTCCATTTGGCTACAGATCTGTGCTTCTGTAGCTTACTCACAGTCAGCAGTCTTTTAACAAGTGAAATGAAACTGGATGGTGAAACTTTACCAAGCAATACAGTACATGGCAGTGAAGCTGGGTAAAATCTTGTAAGCTTTGACCTATAACTTGATCCCCATACTGGCATTCATTGTCACAGTGGTGAAAAGGCTCCTCTCGATTCAAAATCCTTAGTTGCATAGTAATGTAATAACCTATGCCTGCAAGGTTTAATAACTATAATCTGGCTCTTTCTGACAATTACATACAACAAGGCAATTTCTTCCCAAATTGATGCTTAGTAGCTGGATTGCTGCCTTACCTATTCAGAACTAGGAAGGTAGCACCACTGGTTAAATTTGAGTTCAGGAGTTAGGAATGCACAGCAGGATCTTGTTAGGAAAAGAATGTAATGTGCACTAGATGTTGTGATTGAATGTAAATATTATTCATGGCCTTTAACATAGGCCTTTCCCTTGTGGTTTTATAGCTTGGGATTCATGGGCCTTCTGTTGCTGAGCTACATCACTTGCTAAATATATCAACTGGATTTGGAGTGCTTAACATTTTCTAGATTGATGGAATGTATGGATCAGCAAGGCTGGAAATCATTTATCTTTTAAATTATCTAAAATATTCTTCCCATCATGTCTTCCTTTGGGTGTTATATCTAGGTCACTGAATCCTCAAAAGAAAACTTCCCTGTAGTATTTCAAACCCCTCATCTCCGAAGTATCTAGATTTTAGTGGCTATTGCTTAGGCAAGATAAATTATTTTAGAAAAGTCTTTTTTTTCCCTGAGAGGGAGGATGACTTCTGGCAGCTGTTCCGGAATCATCTATGGGATGCTATTGGATTTATTTTGCATCCCAGAAGCAAAAAGCTATTACTTGTTCCCTGGCTCCAAAATCATTTTCACAGCACACCATTACATCCAAAGATTTTGCCGAACCACCATTAAATGTTTAACTGAACACGCTGACATGTCTTACAATCTCTTTGCTTTCCTGCATGCCTTCTGGTTTTACAACAGAACAAATCATTATTTTGCTCAGATTTATCCTAAAGGAAAGAAACACCAACTGGTTCCAGAGCAAATTTTTAGTCTTTAATTGCACTGTCTCTCCTATTTGTAGCCTGTTGCATTCATCATAGGAGGGGACTGGAAGAACTGAATAACACATGCAAACCTGCTACTTTTATTCTTTTTCTGTGTGATCCTTCTGCATTGTCCCTGGATGATATGGAATCATTTGGAAGAATATCCGTAAGAACCAGTCTGAATAAGGCTATAACCAGCTTCACTCATACATCAGATCTACTCCACAGAATATCAGAACTAAATGTGTGGTCCAGAGAGGCTTTTGAATGGTTGGTTAAAATAATATAATAGCAAAAAACAAAACAGCATTCCTCTCACCCAGTACTGAAAAAAGCAATATAATATTATTCTAGTTGATCACCTCTGTATTAGTGCTACTAGTATGACAGAGATAAAAAGAACAGTCCATCCAGTTTATGTTGTTCATAGAAATTATGCATTGCACTCATAGTAGGAAATGAAAGAGTTGTGAAAAAAAGTTTACAGTATCTTTTTTGTGGGTTTTTCGGGCTATGTGGCCATGTTCTTGCAGAGTTTCTGATGTTTTGCCAGCATCTGTGGCTGGCATCTTCATGTCAGCCACAGATGCTGGCGAAACGTCAGAAAGAAACTCTGCTAGAACATGGCCGCATAGCCCGAAAAACCCACAAAAAACTATGGATGCCGGCCATGAAAGCCTTCGGCTTTACAGTATCTATCACCACATTTATTAAACATCAGCAGTCTGCAAAGCAGGTCACATGTGTGTAGGAACTAAGGTCTAAAACTTGAAGGTGACTCCAATCAGATTTTTAAAAGGGGGAAGGGTTACTTCTCTCGTTCCTGTCTGTAAACTAGTCTTTTGGCCAGAGGATCTCTGTAGGCAATCATCACATTTAGCGACTAGTGTGTTGCATGAGCAGGAGCCTCAAAATCATGTGCATGAAAGCAGCCAGCCCAAGGCCAGGCTTGAAAAGGCCTTGGTTTGGGACCTTCCCTGGTATTGACTGGGCCCATGCCCCCCAAATCCCCTGGCATTTCCATAATTTTGGATCTTCCTGCACCACCTATGGGAACTGTCAGGTTGGGTGTGGCTGTCCCAAAGTATGATCTCATTTTACAGCCTCTTCAATTCAGCTTCTCACTCATTTCCATCATGTTTTCCTTTACTACCTTCTCAGACCTTCAAATTAAGGAATTCTGAATACCACTCCCCCTTCACCAGATTAAACCATTACACATGCACACACACATACACCGGCAAAACAACTAGTAGCATCCAGTTAATTGTTTTGGTGGGACTGCCCTTACATAGTCACTCATCGAAAGCCTGTTAAAATAGAAAAGTACGTGCTTGTCTGTAGAAAGAAAGTAGCAACAGTGTTAGTCTAAATTTTATGGGAAAAGATTTCCAGAACCTTGAGACAGCTACTGAGAAGTCCCTCTCCTGTGTGTCCACACCAGATGTATCTGTGAGGAAGTTAGGACAGAGAAAAGGGCCTCCCCAGCAGATCTCAGAGTATGGGCTGGTCTGTAAAAGAAAATAGAGGGCTGAAGCAGAAGGAGTAGTTTCTGGCCACTCTGGCCCTGAATGGGCTGGGACCGCAGCAACCCACTCCTGAAGCAGGCCACCACCATGGTCCCAAATGAACCACTGGCAGGAGCAGGCTAAATTCGCTCCTAAAAGGACTGGCTCTTGCTACCTTGGCATGTCTTCCAGCTCCTTTGGGGGCATGTGTCATGTAAACACCATGTCCCCAAAGTGACCAGAAGCTGCTTTATTTCTCCTGTCTATTTTGTGCGATAGTCCTTCAAATATCCTGAATTTGACTGTGTAGAGCTTTAAAGGTTGTAACCAGCACTTTGAAGTGTGGTAAGCAATGAGCCAAGAACCAGTGGAGCTGTTGAAACAAGCAAGGTGTGTACACTCCAAAGCCATCCCCAGTTAGCAATCTGGCTGTGTTTCTTTGGACCACTTCATGTTTCCAAACATTCTTCAAAGGCAGCCCCACATAGAGTGCGTGTAATTTACATTAATTTATATGTAAACACACACACACGCGCACACTTATTTTTTAATCCTTACATCATGACAATTGATCAATGTCATCTGATTGGAAAAGTATGCAAGAAGCATGGACTTTTACTGAAAAGTCTAAATGTCATTTAGTAGTGATTAGATATTTAAAATGATTGTTTTTATTTAGGGACTGGGGAAAATGTATCTCAAGACGAGTTTGAAATAATAGTAATTTTTAATGCATGCTTATTTAATTTACAGGTCCTCCCTTTTTATCAGTTGGTTTTAGTTATCTACTAGCATTAATTACTTAAATATAAGTCAGCACTGTATATGCCTAGGTGCTACACACAAATGGAATCCTGTTATTTGCTTTACTCTTGGAGAAAATTTGAAATACTTAAGAATGACAGCATGCTAAACATGGATTTCTCTAAACAAAACATCATTTTCTGTGCAGGAATGAATATTTATGCATTTAAATATTATTTTCTGCACAGAAAATGTTGTTCTTTGTGCAAAACAACCAAATTTTGTGCTGAATAAGTCCTAAACAGTGGAGATTCTTGTCAGTCCAGGATTTTTCTCATCAGGGTTTCTCTTCACCTAGAAAATATATTTTCCTACCATTTGTAAAATATTTTTGAATATCATTTCCATCCTTATTCTGCATTCACACACTTATTTTTAATGTGTGGGCTACTGTTCTTTATTAATTATTGCATTGAATGAGATTGTTTGGACATGTGTGGATTTGTATAGACACATGAGCATGCACAGAAGCCACTGCAGATCCAACTTAAAATGTGCAGAAGAGGGGTAAAGGGAATGAAAAGAAGATGTACAAACCAGAAAGTATGTGGGGTTTTGTTTTTGGTTTTAAACATCTTGGTGAAAGAAATGGAAAAAAAAAAACCTCAGGAAAGGAGAGAGAAAAGCCTGAAATATTTATGCATTACCAAAATATCATTTATATCTCAGAAACAGAAGCAGTGATTACAGGAATAAAAACAATGATCTCCCAATTTATTTGGTTAGTCAGATGAAATTAAAATTATTTTTTGAATTGGGTGGTGCTGGGTTGTGTCTATTAAAGCTTATCAAATTAAATATTCAGTATCTTCAAACCTAAGATTTGGATGCATAGTGACACATAATTTTTTATATTTTATGTTAGTGTGTGTGTGTGTGTATGTGTGTTTATCACCTCTTGACTCACCATGGCCCCTAGATTGGATCATTGCAATAAGGTCTTTGAAACTTCTTTAGAAACTTTGCAAGAGTCCAGAACATGGCAGCAAATTTACAAGATTGGATAACATGGGATCATACAATCAACATAGATGCAATGGTTAGGAATGTGTTTCTGGGCAATATT
>NC_056522.1:229213694-229227255 GCF_019175285.1 Sceloporus undulatus | reverse complement strand
CAAAATATTGCTCCTAATGGAGATTACCTCTGAAGTCTTAAATTACCCGGGTGCAGGATATTGTAGAGACTGCCTCTCCTACATGACATCATCCTATTGTAATCCGCCTTGATTCCCTATCAGGAAAAGGTGGAATAGAAATAATAATAATAATAATAATAATAATAATAATAATAATAATAATAATAATAATAATAATAATAATAATGTTCCTTGGCTTTAGTGGTAATCATGAAAGGTAAAAGGTCTTTGTCATCATAGCAAAATTATGGAAACTGATGAGGCAATGGCTGAGATGCATTTAATGCTGAATGACTGTAAAGCTCTGCTAGTTACATATTTGATCAGGGAAACAAGAAAGGAGGCAAGAGATATAAGAAGGACAATAATGACCATTTGTTGTCAGAGCCAACTGGACTGGGTGTATTGAGCTGTAATGGCACCATTCAGGTGTTATCATGGAGCTTGGTGGAAAATCTTATACAGGAAGTTCCCGAACACTGTGCATAACATTTGAAAAAGTACTTGACCTGCCATAACTCCTAGTCATGCTGGTCTAAAACATCATGTCAGCATGGTGTAGTGGTTTGAGCATTGGTCTATGAATCTGAAGACCAGGTTTTGATTTCCCTCACATGGCCATGGAAACCCACTGGGTGATCCTGGGCACGTCACACACTTTAAGCCCTTCAAAACCCCATGATAGGGTCATATTAAGGTCATCATTTGTCAAAAATGACTTGAAGGCACACAACAACAAGACACCAAGAGGATTCCAGCCTCATATCCCCTCCTGCTTGACTTTTTCCTTTGGTCCCCCCTCACCAATCATTTAAAACTTTTAAAGGTGTGCAATATATATATATATATATATATATATATATATATATATATATATAGTGTGATATTACACTGTAAATTACCTAGGGACTTTTGGCTATTGGAAAAGAAAGAACAGTAATAAATGAGTAAGTAATTACTTTTTGTTCCTTGACAGATATTAAAAACTTCTTTTATTTCATCATGTTGTTCCATTATTGGAAGTATAGTTTGTTTATTTGTCTTTTATCTTTTTTGTTTGATCTTCTGACTTAGTTCTGGATTTTTAATTTTTTTAAAAAAAATCTTATAGAATATATATTGGTCCTAACTGATGTTATCTCTCCTGAATGCTGTGCAAACAGTAGAATTATGAATGTATATATAAATAACATAAATCCAATTCATCTATTGCCATGGAAGAGTAAGAAATCCAAATTACCATTCCAAATGATAGTATTTATATCCTGCTAGAGGTATTTTTGCCAATTAGAGTTGCTTTTCCAGATGCAGCATATGTTAGAAAGTGGAATGGCATCAAAGGCATTTCTTTCACCTTAAACAGATAGATAGGAAAGCAATGCTCATTGTAAGACACTGTTCCCCTAAGACCTATTAAAATTATTAAAATCTTTGCATGTTCATCATGATCGAATAGTAACGGACAGATGCTATGTCTGAACACCCTTCAGAAGTTGTTGATTTTGCTAAAGCTCACACTTTCAGTTGTGTCAAACTTTTTGTAGTAGCAAGATGAGCATTACTTTTGGAGAATGATGATACACTGTGGCAAAAAAATACAAAGAAGGAAAAGAAGTTGAATGACTGCATAAAACCTTCCCCAAATTCTAAATAATTGAATGGCAAGGTTGGCCTTAGTCCTAAATGGAGTGAGGCAGACATATCAGTTAGCTGGTACTGGTTGGGGAGAGAGCTACAGCAGCATCCTGGCTGTTCCAATATTGTGACTGTTCCTCTCTTGACAGAGAACAGAGTTCTATGTGAAACAGAACTTATCTCCTAAACTAGCCTGATGGCAGAGGGCACTGTGGTGAAGCAGACAGTTGGCAAGGAGCAGCCTCATGCAGACGTCATGGTGACTGCATGGGCTGCTTCCAAAATGGGCTGCCACCACAGTCCCAAGCTGACTGCCACCAGGAGATGGATTATTCCAGTCCCTTTTTGATCTGGCCCAAAGGACCAGATCATCGTGTGAGAATGGCTTCCGTTTGGGAGCATGCATTGTTTGAACGCAGTCTCCCAAAGCAGACAGAAGCCACTTTATTTTGCCTGTTTGTTTTGGGCCCTTGTTTCACTGGCAGTATAAAGACAAGATTTAAATGCCATTCTGTCTGTAACCTCAGGCAGAAAGGTGTTTGGGACCAATTTTAATGAATAATAAACTGTTTTATGAAGTTCTTTTACACAAAAAATATTGGAGAAAAGGAGACCGTTTCCAGTTTGCCCATCAAGAGCCATGGAGAGTTGTAAGTACATTTTTATAAGCTTGAAAGCAAGATTGGTTGATTGTTGGTAGATACTTTGTGTCTCTTTCTGAGGTGATGTGTTTTATTTCTTCCATGACCATGAAATCACTGGTATCATCTCTTCCTACACTATCACAGAACTCTAGTCATAATCCAAATTCAAAAATTAATAAAATAACTGATGTTTGATAACTCCCCAGAAGCAGAGATATAATACACTACTGAGAGGCTCCTTGAACATTTTAATTACTGCTTGCCCTTTATCATAGACACTGCCTCTGTTTCTTCATTTACTGATGGGCAATCTTGGGATAGTGATAACTTGATAACAATAGAAACAGGCAACAAGAACAGAGGATGACAGTGCAACAGCAAATGTCATGTGTACCTTAGAGAAGAAAGAAACTAGTCATTTTGTATTGATATCCTCAATAAGCAGTGCTTACTGTATGTATGTTATTGAAAAACTAAATATGAATTCATGATGCTTGAAGAAAAAATTGCATCTAGAGTCATGGCATTTGACATTTTAAAATGCACTGGTATTTTCCATTTCAGCGGCTTATTGTTTTCTTTTTCTTTTCTTTTCTTTTCTTTCTTTCTTTCTTTCTTTCTTTTTTTTTTTTGGCAGCTTTATTTTGAATGACTCCAAAGGGCACAATCAACAACAGGTTGCAAAAGAAAGAATATTAAAAGACCAGCAGTTTCCTTGGTCTATGCTGCCCCAGAGTGCAAGGTTCGATCTAATGGGGTTAAATTACAGAGATGACACTACAATCCCAGCAGAAAGCTCATCTCTTTTGTTCATTCTCTGTGGATTCCCCAAGTCAAAAAGAGATACAGGTAAAGAGATGGTCATTGTATTTAATCTTCCTGGAATCACTGATGTCTGGTGGCTTCCATTTCACTGGGATGATGAATCTGCACTGGGATTAAATGTGAACTTTAAAGGAGTTATACAAAGCACAGAATTTATCCTTAAAAGTTGAGACAAAATAGATTAATTGCCCCACTAACACAGAAGCCACCGAACATCACTGCCTGCAAAACCTATACAGAGTAGAATTCAACTTGAGAGCCCATCTGCATCACATATTTATAGCACTATTATTCCACTTTAACTGTCTGGGGTCTGTATGCTGGCTTTCTGTATTTTCCACTATGATATCCTGCAATTAGCAAAACAATGCATTATGGACAGGAAGTGGCATAGACAGAGGAGGTCAAGAGTTATCTGCTCCAAATTTTTTGATGTCTCTGTTAAGAGGGTGCATATTTGAGATATTAGAGCCAGTGTGGCATAGTGGATTGAGTGTTGGACTACAACTCTGGAGACGAAGGTTCAATTTCCAGCTTGGCCATGAAATCCACTGAGAGACCTTGGGCAAGTCACATGCTCTCAACCTCAGGGGAAGGCAATGACAAACTTCCTCTGAACCAATCTTGTCAAGAAAACACTGTGATAAGGTTGCCATAAGTCAGAAACAATTTGAAGGCTCACAACAAGAACAACACCTATATGAGATATTACTACCTTTTATTGAACAAAGTATCAAGTACTTTGAAATCCAGTTGGATAGCCTATGCTTTAAAGGGTTCCTTTGTCTTAAAGGAATTATCTCACCTCACCTCCAGCCTCAAATCCCTTAATCCCAGATTCAAAATAATAATAATAATAATAATAATAATAATAATAATAATAATATAAAAATAAGATTGGGTGGAGGGTCAGCATTCTTCTTTGATCAAACCATTTAAAACCCCTTTGAATCTGCCAGAACCCAGGATTTTGGCCAGAGAATCTCCTTAGCTCATCTCCTTCTTTAATGACTTGGTCTGAATTAGAGGAGTTTGATTAGCTAGTCCTTCTCTTCTTTGCTCTGTTCTAACTAAAAGTGTCTTAAAGGCACTAACCTCAAATCCAGGTTATAGTTTAGATTCTCCTCAGGAAGGTCCAGGGCACCAATTTTTACCAATATTGGAAAATATTGTCTATGCCATTGTACCTCCTCCCATTTGCACTCCCTTCTCTAGTCTGTTTCTATGGATAGATTAGAGTAGGTTTTATATTTCCTCTACTGACTGAATTTCTCTGTCTGCCTACTCCCCTCCTCTTAGCAGCTCCTATAACTTCACATTGTTTAACCCTAAACCCTCTCAGAACTACAGGTTTTCTCATTTGGGTTACTTCTTTCCCATCATAAAACAACTATGCTCTGTTAGACACTTAAGTGTATTTTGAATAAACTATTTGCCCTTTATCAAACTTTACCACAGTATTTACTCTTCCTCATACATTTCCCCATTTCAATAGATGTATGTGGATACAGGTTGTTGGCTCCAGTTTACCTAAGACATATAACTGCCACGTCACAAGATCACCCAGAACACGTGTGAATTTGTGTATTACAGTGTTCATAAAAATCACTTTCCAGGTTTGATGAGTTTCTCTCATGTACATCAGTAGCACAGCCCCTTCTTTAGTAACCAGTTTGGCTATGAGTGTAAACATCTATCACAGATAAAAAGTGTGAAACTTGAATTTCACCAGTCCTTCTAATTTATATTGCTCAAAGTGACAATTAATGTTGCAATCAGGATTTTTGATTCATGCATCATTCTAGCCTGAAGAACTGCTTGGCAACTATTAAACCCATTTTAGTAGCAATTTCTGTCTCTATTGTATGCATTTTATTGTATGCATTATTGTATGTATTTTCAGCCATTACCATTTTAAGTTATTGCCTGGTTTTGCAAATACAGGATTTCTTTGGAATGCACCGCAAACCTCACAAATGTAGAAATTTCCAAGGCAAGGGTGCACTTTGTCTCATAACAGCTTTCAGGAAGCCTGAAATGGGGATATTGGGTGAAAATCTTGAAATTCTTTTCCATCCCTAGAAACCACATAATAGAAAGATATCTTGCTCCTTTCTGAGTTTGTTTTATTCAGAACACAAATGCTGTGATGGTGGCAAAGCTCATCCTTGGTATGTAGAAGCTCCAAGGTTCAATTCCTAACATTTCTACCTGATAGGATCAAGTATGAGATTATGTGGAAGAGCTGTCTCTAAGACCCTGGAGAGCCACTGCCAATTGGAGAAGACAGTACTGGGCTCAATGGGCTCAAACCTGATATATGGCAGTTTCCTACTTTTCTATGCATTTATTGAAAGAATATAATAGTAAAAAAATGAATATACATTGCAAATCTAATGCTAACATATGTGGAAACATTCACCCCTTGCTTGTCTTGAACATACCATATCTTTAATAAGGGAAAGTACCTGGTCTAGGTGTTCTTGTACAATTTCATCCATTTCCAGAGAAACCTGTTGGAGATCGGCCACAGAAGCATCCAGTATTTGAAGGTTTTCGGTCAATCCATACAACTCCAGGAACAACAAGGTCTACTGGCACAATTTGTGATAGATGGCAGAACTGTGACACAGCCTAAAACGGTATCCAAGAGCAATTTCTTTAATATTAAACTATCAACTGTGAAGTTAATTAAAAAGTTACTCAGAGTGCAAATATGAGCTTTGGCCAAGGCTTTCTGTTACTTTTTACTCTTTTAAAATATAAATAATGTTGGATGTCCCAAAATCGTGTGCCAAGCCTAAGAAAACCCTGAAGGCATAACATATCAAACCAGCTGTTTCTCATTAAGGTAAGATTTATTAGCTCTCTAATTACATGTTTTAAAGTTTATTATTCAAAGGTGCTTGGCATTTATCAGGGGTGAAATAGAAATGCTAATTTCTCAGTGCTAGGGAAAGGTTATGTAAGTGGAGAAGCTGTATTAGCCAAGGGGGCAAACTACACATTTCACTGCAGGCAGACATAATGAAGCCCCCAGTGGTTCCTTCTCCTTCACAGAACATCTGCTGGAGGGGGTGCTTTGAAGCAAACAGAAAACAGTGGAGAAAGAAGCAGATAGCAGTGGAGGAAAAAAACATCCTATTTCAGCCCCCATTTTTAACTGAAGTTCATCTCCTTTTCGGGACACTGAAACACCCATGGCAAAGAAGGGATCAGAGCTGGGAAAAGCTATGTTTTTAGATTACAGTTCCCAGAATCCCTCCAGCTAGTACAGCTATGGCCACTGGCCATGTGGATCAGGAAATTCTGCAGAGTCGCAGCTCACAAAATAACATTTCCATGCTCAGGTCTGCAACCAGACAGAAGTAAAATGGGTTTGATGATGTAGAGAGACAGATTCAGAGAGGAAATATGGGACTTTTTTGTGTAAAGTTTACATGTGCTTGATTTACATTGTAAACACTATTTTCCATGCACACACACAAATAATGTTTCTGCACATAAAGTGCTGTTTTCAGTGCAAAACATCCACATGCAAATTTTGCACTGAATAAGCTGCAAATTACAAATATCCTTCAAAAACATCATAGTTTTCAAAGATTTTTCCAAAGCAGAAATAAGATTGCTAAAATATTGGCTGTTTCCTGCAAGAAATTTTTTTTAGTGAAGGCTAATTAGTGGGCTTTTCCCTCAAACTGTGCTGAGCTGCTGGCTTTAGGCTGTTTTTGTGTGTAGGGCAGAATGCACCTTCAGAGAGAGGATTCAAAGAGGAAATTTGGGCCTTTTTGTGTAAAGTTTGCATGTGGTTGATTTACATTAAAAACAGTATTTTCTACAGACACACACAAATAATGTTTCTGTACATAAAGTGCTGTTTTCAGTGTATAACATCCACATGCATAATCAATAACCTGTTTTTACCAACTTGATTTCTGACATATAGTTTGAACTATATGTCCCAATTCCCAACAGTCATGGGAATTGTAGTACAAAACATCTGGCAGGTGCCAAATGGGGAAAACTGAACTAGTTTGGATACCTTTTATTTCATTTGTTAGGAAATCAGGCAAATTCATGAGCACTGATTAGATAGAGAGCTGATAAGCTTTGATGGGTCAGGTAGGGCCTTGTTTCTTTCGTAGGTCTGAGACAGATGGGCCGAAAGGGGCGTGGCGGCAGTGATACTAGGATTCCAGACCATGCAGCAACTGTACAGTCCGGAACCCTAGTATATAATAGCAGTGGCCTGACGGCGGTGTCCCATCTGCACAGCTGCCACAATTTTCACGTAATGGATGCATAGCGTCCATACATCGCAGTGTATCCATTATGTCACAAGTGCGCCATTGGCACACTCACGATGTAACCTGGGCACCGGTAAAAGAAACCAGAAAAAACGGGTTCTTTTAACTCCGGAGGGAAGTCGCATGGTCTAGCAGCTGCAGTGTCCCACCAGAGTTAAAATGGGTGCCTGCAGACCGCCGTTTTCTGGAGGTCTGTACTAGGCCAAAGTGTCTTAAAAAGCACCACACCATGCTTTCAGAAACATCAGCATAGTCAAACTTTCTACTGTCAGTCATATTCAATATTCTGACTTAATTCTGAGGAGTGAAGATTTTCTTGTAAAGTGATTTATACACTTGGCCAAACTCTCTGTTTATATTTATAGACACTGATTGCTTAGGAGACTAATTTAACATAACACCAATGACATCTTTGTGCATCAGCTAGAAAATCTGAGACAGAAACCTTTGACACTGATCTAATCACACTATACTTACCATGCACCTCGCTAGCATTAACATACGTAATTACAGCCAAATACTTCACTTTTCTGGCTTTCAATGACCGTTTGCTATCACTGTTTTCCCATTCACCTTTGCTATTATGATTATCAGTAATGAAAGCGTCTGTGATGTGAGCAGTGTTCTCAGCTGTAATAAATAATAACAGAGGTGAAAAAGGCATGGGGCTCATTTTTGCTGTGATTGGTGGTAGACATAAAAACTAACATCACATCAGAATATAAGCCCTCCAGATTGTTTATCATTAAAGACCACAAGGGAACAATGGTGATCAAATGAGTCAGCATCAAGAATTTCATGAAAACAAGGTTTCAGTTTAACATGTCCATCCAGGTGAGGCCATGCAAATAAAGGTAGGCAGAAGACTTTGATATGGCAATAGACTCTGAGTAGCTACACAAATGATGCATTACTTTGGCCATTTTTAAAAAATCATACTGGCCCTATTCCATCTGTAGCCCATATTTATAGAAATGGATGATTGCCAAACTACACTGCAGTGTCTCCAGGCAGCAGCTGGCTCAAGAGCAGTACTTTGGACACTCTTGCTTAAAGTGCTTGAGGAAGTAAATCAAGTAAATTGTCCATTGGAGACTATTTAAAATATTAATTTCCTCAAATAAGTTAGAGACTGAATATTCCACTTGGAGCCATGTTTCAAAGCAATTAGCTACTGGCTGGCTTCAATGAGAAGGCATGGGTGGATATTTTCAATCAAAAGATGGAAACCATGACTCGTGGTGCCGCTCTTTGTTCAGGTTAGTAAAAGCTAGGCAGTGGTAAGTGAGGGATAGGAGAAGAATCACTGTACTTCCACATTAAGCCCTAGAAGGATTTATGGAATTTTGTTATGGGTATAGTGATGAAGTTAGGCATAGAAGTCCTAAATGAGGATGAAGCATTAGTTTTCAAGGGAAGAGCAATTGTGATGTAGGCTGAAAAAGCAAAGGCACCTGATGTCATGATATATCTTTGGTGCTTTTCTGTCAAAGATAATAAAATCTCAGAAAAAGGAGATAAGACTGATTTGGTGAACTATATCACATGCACCATTATTTCTCAGCAGAAAAGTGTATATAATAAACTCACCACTAGGAAAGTACACATCAATAAAGTTAATGTCTATGGGATTTCTTCTTTGCCACCTCCACATCTGGTCTGTTTTTGCTTTTGATGAAATGAAATCTATTCATTTTCCATGTATGTTTTCTTTCCAATGTATACATATTGCATATTTTTAAGTTGTACACATTGCTTACACATATTCTCCCAATACCTAAAGCATTAAGTACCATATTGCACAGATTTGAAATATGTGCATTGTTCAAATGTGCACATGTTTCTGGATATATTGGTAATCAGACATAAATGTGCAGACTTGCAAAGTGTATCCCTCTTTCAGCCAGGAGAAGAAATTCAGCCTGATAAAAGCGTGAACAAATGATTTCCTGGAGCAGACTTCTTATGCATCCTATCCGCCACCTGAATTAAAACAGCAGTTAGTGTTCCAGCACTCAGAACCATTATATGATGTTTTTAATATCATGTTTTAATGCAAAATGACTTCCTTTCTTGCATCTTTTCTTGCATCTGCTAGAATGGGCTTTATCCTTGTGCAATCCCATGCTTTGTATCACGAAGTTATTGTAGTGCAAAAAATGTCACCATAACAACAGACCTGGAATATCCTGATTAGCACTGGAGATGTGAAGCCCTTTACACATATCTTTTGGCCACATCTTTTCACACATTCTTTTGCGTGGCAGAACCAGACTGTGGGGCTTAGATATGTCTTCCCATAGCACTGTTGTTTTGAGCAAAATTGTAATCTTCTTGATTCCTTATACATCATTTCTACTTTAGCCAGGGGAAGATAGATAGATAGATAGATAGATAGATAGATAGATAGATAGATAGATAGATAGATATAATCTTGCTGTTCCTAAGATTATAGATGATCATGGTAATCTTGACAAAATGAGATTTGTAGTGCAAATCCACTGGCACACTAATTGATGTTTTAATTCAGGTGGTGGATAGGATGCATAAGAAATGTTAAGCCCCTTGAGAAACCATACTGAAATCAAAAGGCAAGTGTTTTGTTTTCAAATTTTTTGCAATTTCCACAAATACAATTTATGTAAAACACTATGCCAAAATTGTTCTGTGCAAATACTGTGCCTTTTTCTTAAGTGAACTTAAACACACACACACACACACACACACACAGAGAGAGAGAGAGAGAGAGAGAAAATGAGAACAGATAGAATCATAGAATCATAGAATCATAGAGTTGGAAGAGACCACTAAGGCCATCCAGTCCAATCCCCTGCCATGCAGGAAATCCAAATCAAAGCATCCCTGACAGATGGCCATCCAGCCTCTGTTTAAAGACCTCTAAGGAAGGAGACTCTATCACCCTCCGAGGGAGTGCATTCCACTGTCGAACAGCCCTTACTGTCAGGAAGTTCCTCCTAATGTTCAGGTGGAATCTCTTTTCCTGCAGCTTGCATCCATTGTTCCGGGTCCTGTTCTCTGGAGCAGCAGAAAACAAGCTTGCTCCCTCCTCAATATGACATCCTTTCAAATATTTAAACAGGGCTATCATATCACCTCTTAACCTTCTTTTCTCCAGGCTAAACATCCCCAGCTCCCTAAGTCGTTCGTCATAGGGCATATTTTCCAGACCCTTCACCATTTTTGTCGCCCTCCTTTGGACACGCTCCAGTTTCTCAGTGTCCTTTCTGAATTGTGGTGCCCAGAACTGGACACAATATTCTAGGTGGGGCCTGACCAGAGCAGAATACAGTGGCACTATTACTTCTCTTGATCTAGACACTATACTTCTATTGATGCAGCCTAAAATAGCATTGGCCTTTTTAGCTGCCGCATCACACTGTTCACTCATGTTCAACTTGTGGTCTACTTGGACTCCTAGATCCCTTTCACAAGTAGTTTCATTCAGCCAGGTGTCACCCATCCTATATCTGTGCATTTTATTTTTCCGCCCTAAGTGCAATACCTTACATTTCTCTGTGTTGAATTTCATTTTGTTAGCTTTGGCCCAGCTTTCTAGTCTATTCAGGTCATTTTGAATCTTGATCCTGTCCTCTGGGGTATTAGCTATTCCCCCTAATTTGGTGTCATCTGCAAATTTGATAAGTATGCCCTCAATTCTGTCATCCAGGTCATTGATAAAGATGTTGAATAGCACTGGGCCCAGGACAGAGCCCTGTGGGACCCCACTGGTCACTTCTCTCCAGGATGAAAAGGAGCCATTGTTGAGCACCCTTTGGGTTCAGCCGGTCAACCAATTACAGATCCATGTAACAGTTGCTTTGTCTAGCCCACATTTTACCAGCTTGTTTGCAAGTATGTCATGGGAAACCTTGTCAAAGGCCTTACTGAAATCAAGATATACTACATCCACATCATTCCCTTCATCTACCAAGCTGGTAATTTTATCAAAGAAAGAGATTAGGTTTGTCTGGCATGACTTGTTTCTCTGAAACCCATGTTGACTTTTTGTGATTATGGCATTGCCTTCTAGATGTTCACAGACTCTCTGTTTAATGATCTGCTCCAGAATCTTTCCTAGTACTGATGTCAGACTAACTGGACGATAATTGTTGGGATCCTCTTTTCCCCCCTTTTTGAAATGCAACAGATACAACAGGACAGGATGATTGCTCACAAAGACACAACCAACGCATCCAAAGAAACAATTTTTACTAGTTCATGCAACCAGACAACTATTATTGCATTTTACATTTTACAAAAGCCTGATGTCTTGCAGTGGCTCACAAATGATCCCTCTCCCTTGTTTACTGTGCAAGGACAAATCAAACTGGGATTTGCATCCCTAGTGTTAATATTCAGAACCATAACTCGTCTTTATCTTATGATCATCCTAGCCCATGCTTGCAAGTCAGTACAAAATTTTCCATGAAAATCACCATTTTCATTCTTTCAGTAAAGTTGCTCACTTAGGCTGTGTACAAGCCATCTACCAGAAAGGGCATTTTTAAATCTCCAGTATATGCAAATAAGCAACCACTTTTTGGCTTACGGCAGAATTTTGCTTAAGCTTTAATTGAATCTTTCTTTTCTCCAGTCATACTTAATAGAATTAACACACACACACACATACACACACAAACACAGATACACTTCAAGGCTGCCACAAATTGCCCTGCCACAAAGCAGGAAGGGGTGGTAGAAAATAGTTTATATCAGACATAATGATAAATTAAAGCAAGGGAAGATGTAATCATCCTTACAATAGATGGTACATTGATTACACGATTCCTCAATTTTAAGCTATTGTTTCCTCTCCAACCCACCCATCTCCTCATATAGATGCAAGCGTTTGTTCTCTTTTATAATCAGCCCAAGAAAGAGGTAGAATTTGGACCATTCTCTCTTTAGTTCAGTTAATTTCTTTCTTCTCCACACTGAAGGTTAATAGATGTGTATACAAGAAAAGAAAAAGGAAGGCAGGTGGCTTGAATCTCAGGAGTGTTTATAAATTGTTTTATGCATAATGAAGTGAATGATTCATTAAGCACCCCATAGTAATACCAGCTCAGGGAGGTCTGAGCATCAGACTCTATTCTTGGGGTCAGGGTTAATCCGCGCATACACACACACACACACACACACACACACACACACACACTGTTCCTCTATCTGTACATTTTTGTAACTTTATTTTTATTGATAAAAAAGAAATGGGAAGTTGTTTAAAGGTTGTGTTATCTAAGAAACTAGAAGAAAGGCAAAATCTTGGGTATAGCCTTAAGTTAAAGATATATGATGGTTTCATAGGAACAAAAATAAAGGGGCTATTCAGACTACCTTTTACCCCGGATCAGGAACCGAATTATGCACGTGAAGTTCATATTCATCCCAAATATCCCACAAGCGAATCAGAGGCTTGCACACCCATTCTGGGGCAAATGCCCCTTAGCGTGGGTCATTTGGAAGCAGAGTAAAAGCTATATCTCGGTAAATATGAACTTGCCCCCGATCATGGTTGGGGCAAGTTCAGGGGAGGAATTTAGAGGGAGGGCAGTGGGCAGAACATTCCCTCCCCTTCATTGGAGGAGGAGGAGGAGGAGAAGGAAGGAGCCAGAGGAAGGATGCAAAGGGCAATCGGGGGTAACGGAGCAAGAGGAGGAGGAGGAAGAAGCCAGAGGAAGGATGCAAAGGATGATGGGGTGAGCAAAGGGCAACTGGGGTGCCTGAGAAAGGGTCACATTCAGGGTAGGTCAGAGGGAGGGCACAGAATGAAACAAGCCTCCCTCCACACCAGACAGCTCTCTTTTTATTTTTAATTTTTTATATATTTAACAGTCTATGCGCATAGTTCTACAGGTAGATACATATATAGATAGAATGTGTGTCTGCTTGTGGTACTTTCCCTTTCATTTGCTTGCTCCCAGCAGCATGCACTTTGCAAAAGGCTTTTTTTTTCTAAATTATTTTTATATGCGAATGCTACAATGTGAATGCTACAAATGTTTCTCTTTCAGTTTGGCAAAGTGATACAGAATGCTTTTGCTACTGTCTGTAAGGAACTGGCTGAGGGAAAGCAAAGGATGCAGAGATGATATTCAGGTGAGGAAT
>NC_056522.1:229185512-229213684 GCF_019175285.1 Sceloporus undulatus | reverse complement strand
TTATTATTATTATTATTATTATTATTATTATTATTATTATTATTATTATTATTATATGTGTATGAAGCATTCTGGGGTGTCAAGGAGGAAGGATGCAGATGCATTAGATTGCATTTTGGGGTCGAAAACAGAGACAGGGGAGATCGATAATCTGTAGTGACCCAAATACACACAACACACACACCTGGAGGTTTTTAAATTTGACAGCATCTGCGCATACTGGAGCCTGTTTTTTATTTTTTCAAAGGAAGGGGGGAAGCACACATCCGGTGGCCCAATCACTGTAGGAAATGTCACCTTGACGAAAGCGGAAATAAATTTGATTGACATCAAAGGAGCCTTTTTTAAAACTGGTTCGGCAAATGAGAACTCTCCCCAGAGCTGCATGGCATTCAGGGTTATATTACCCTGAGGGAAATAGTAGGCACTTGCTTCCAGAGGGATTCAGGGGGAGGAGATCCAGATCTACCCAGTTCCATCTAGCGCAAATAGGTGAGTCTGAATGGGGCCCTAATCTGTGTGATACTAAAGACTCAACATGTGTTAGTGAACCTGAAGTAAAAGAACAGAAACTTCCACACTTCATAATTAGATGATTCCATTTTGACTCCCATGGCTTCACTCTATGCAATGCTAGGATTTGCAGTTTGGTAAGACACAGGGGATATGATGGCTTAGCGGTTAAGATGCTGACTCTGACGACTGCAAGGTTGCCAGGTCGGCACCCAAGTGCCGTGTGATATAAGTGGACCTCTGCTCATGAAATGGGAATTCCTCATTTCCTCTCTCAAATCTACTCTGTTACAGAAGCTAGGAATCATTTATGCCTTAATTTATTTCAGATATGGGAGATATCTGTCCCCTGGAAACATTAGAATGTAAGCTATATGGTCATCTACCAATATATATCCATCTATCTGCTACCAAGCACCTCATCAGTCTTGAATGTATGCAAAATTGTTGATCTGCCTTGTTTCCACAATAAAGAATGGGGACTCAACTGGTGGTTATTTCTTTGTCTTAGTTGCCTTTAGTTTAACCTGACAATCTCTATTGTGGCCAATGCGACCTAAACTAATTAAGTTTGCACAACAGCTCTTGCATTCTGTTCCACCTTGAAATCGCTATAAATCAGAGAACTTTGAGGATTTTTTAAAAAAATAATGCCCATATTCTGCCACCTCCCTTTCATGTCATTTTGCTTAATATCAACCCCCAAGTCAGGGAGAACCCCTAAGCCTGCTCACTATGTTGTGACATTTTAACTGATCTTAATAAAGCTGTTAGTCTACTTCAGCTCACAGAACCCATGACACAACAGAGACATAAGTAGACTACAGAATACTCACGCTTGCACTTTCTGCCATTGCATTTCATTTCATGTGGGCAGTTGTCACATAAATAGGATCCCATGGTATTTGTACAAGAGACATCAGGAAAACAAACATTCTGTTCACATTCATTTTGTCCTCCTGACAAGTGAGCCTTGTGGCACAATCAAAACAGAGGTTAATAAACAGAAAAGACTCCACTTAATCCTCAGCTTAAACCTTCATACAAGCTAGGGAGGTATCTCAGCAATATATTTTTCATCTGCCACCCCAATTCACCTCCCATTCATTTTAATCTTCTGTTGCTTCATTACTTCATTGTTCATTACTATCAGTTTATTGCTATCCAAAATGTGGAACTGTGAGCCTTAAGATGGAAAGTTTTAGCTATTCAAAGGAAATGAACATTCCCATCCACTCACATTATACCTCGTGGTTGTTGTTTTCTTTAATATTCAAATGTTTATATTGGAAGCATATTCATTCCAAAAAGGATATTGTAGATATGCAAAGAGTGCTAAAGGAGGCAACAAAGTTGACTGTAGCAACTTCACCACAAATAACATTTGGGAATGTCTAGAAGAGGGATAGACAACAGTGCCAGGGGCAGGGTTGGCTGTTTGAATATAGGACAGAGTTTTTGCAACTTTAAAGGTTAACACTATCCTGGAAAAGGAGGCCCATGTGAGACAGCCTGAGTGGTGTAGTGGTTTGAGTGTTGGATTACAACTCTGGAGACCAAGGTTCGATTCCAGCTCTGCCATGAAAGCCACTAGGCAACCTTGGGCAAGACACATGCATAAGCAGCACAGGGGTATGTTACACCCATCCAAGTATTTTTATGGCCATGCTCCTTTGCTTTGACACTTCACCAGTTAGCAGGCATGTGTAACAAGCTGTTAAAGGCACAGGAGGAGAACCTCAGCCACTAGGGTGCAAAACACACTGCAGAAATAGTTCAGTTTGAGACTGCTTTAACTGCCCTGGCTCAGTGCCAGGGAATCCTGGGAATTGTATTTTATTCTGGCATCAGAGTTCTCTGACAGAGAAGTCTAAATGTCTCACAAAACTACAGTTCCCAGAATTCCCTCGCATTGAGCCAGGGCAATTAAAGCTGTTTCAAACTCGATTATTTCTTCAGTGTGTTTTGGACCTAAAACAATTCCCTTTATAATCCTGGAGGAACAGATATGCTTCAGTAGATTTTTAAAAAATAGAATGGTTTTATTTGCATACAGAAGAATGTAGTTGACAAGAAGATAATGTACATTTAAAGCATTTACATTTAAGTACATTTAGGAAATCTGTCTAGGTTTTATTGTTATTTCTACAGTTTATTAAATTGTTAGATTGCCTTTCTGTTTCTCTGGACTGTTAGGTTCCTCCTATGGAAATTCATTGATTCCTGGTGTCAAGGAAACAAGGTAAATAATTGTTCTCCTTTTTTTAAGCAACTCTCATAATTAAATGAAAACTGTCAACATATTCCTGTTTCATATTCTTTTCTAAAAACAAACTTCTATAATCCTATGTCCCCTTAGCATTTTAACATATAACTGAAAAATTTTATGGTTGTTTCAGTCAGGAACACAGGGGTAATTAAGCATTAAGGGGAATTTAAAATATCTTTCTGGAAGGAACATCTAGTTTCTTGCTACAGTCAATACAATGAAACAGCCAAAGCATTATGATATATATTCAAATGTATTGGAAACACACATAACGTATCAGGAATTTCTGCCTCCCTCGCTCCCTCCCTCCCTGGGCTAGCCTCTGAACAAACATCAGGTTAAATCTGCTTTTGCTCTTCCTGAGAGTAGACTTGATGAAATCAAGAGAACTGAAGTTAGTTCTGACTACCAAGTACCATTCATTTAAACAGGTTCACTCAAGGTAGAGCTAACATCATATTTAGCCTCATAATCTCATGTGTAGGTGAATACTGAATGTACAAGTGGGGTGTATGTGAGTGTGATCATTCCAGCTATAGTCAGGCATGGCCATGACCCTTTACAACACTATTTTTTCTGACCAAAATGTTTCCATCCAACATATGGGGTTTCCTCCCTGTCTTGCATTCTCTGTGTGGGGAAAGCAAAGAATGGGGGGATGCCTCACTTCTTTTTCATCTTAAAATCATATAATCATAGAGTTCGAAGAGATTACAAGGGCCACCCAGTCCAACTCTCTGCCATGCAAGAAGACACAATCAAAGCACCCCCAACAGATGGCCATCCAGCCTCTGTTTAAAAACTTCCAAAGAATGCATAGATATAGGATGGGAGGCACCTGGCTTAACAAGACTACATGTGAAAGGGATCTAGGGCCCAGTACAGATGGGTGGGAAGCGCCATCATGGGCCCAAAACTAGCGTTCGGGAGAGTGCAGGAACTGCATGCTCCCAAGCCCTACTATGTGTGGATGGTGCCATTATTGAGCAGCACTGCCCACACGGGGGGCATGTCCATGATGTATGGGCATCTAAGCGCCCAAACATCAGTGCCAAGAAGGGCTGTCATAGGGCTATATCGCAGCTCTTATGAAGTCCTAAGGAAGAAGCTGCTCTAGGCTGCTTCTTCCTGCTGGCATATCATTGCTGCATGGTTTGGTTGCTGTTGCAATGATTTGCAGCAAAGAAGGGCAGCGTTTCACTGCCCGTATATAATGGGCCTAGGAGTCCTAGCAGGCCACAAGTTGTACATGAGTCAACAGTGTGACGCAGCAACTAAAAAGCCAGTGTGATTCTATGCTGCTACAAAAGAAGTATAATGTCCTAAACTTTCACCTTTGTTTTGGACTTCAGCTCCCAGAATCCCATACTATTGGCCAAGATGGCTGAGATTTCTGGGAGCTGAAATTCAAAACACTAGAAGGACCAGAGTTTGGGAATCACTGGTTTAGATCGAGGGAAGTTATAGTACCACTCTATTTTGCTCTGGTCAGGCCTCACCCGGAATACTAGGCACCACAATTCAAAAAGGATGTTGACAAGCTGAAGCATGTCCAGGGGAGGGTGACCAAAAAAATGATGAGTCTGGACACCATGCCTTATGAGGAGAGACTTAGAGAGCTAGGTATGTTTAGAGGTGGTATAATAGCTCTGATTAAGTATTTAAAAGGGTGTAATAGGCGTGTTACAGACTGCCCAAAATGGGCGGTCTGCCACTGCCGCCATTTGCAGCTCGGAGGAGCCCCAGCGTACAAACCTTCAAAAAGAAGCCCCAAAATGGCACTCACAGCATCATTTGCGCCGTGCGCCGTGTAGACGCAATGCGTCTGCTACATCAAGATGGTGGCCCTCGTGTGGACAGGCGCCACCATTTTGTACGGACTTGGTCCGTACTAGGGTTGAAGGGCGTCCAGAAGTGACGCCCCTTCTCAACCCTACTACACCCCTTCCTAACCCTAATACGCCCCTTTGGCGCGTCTGTAACACACCATACTGAAGATAGAGCAAGCTTGTTTTCTGCAGCTCCATAGAATAGGGCATAGAACAATGGATGGAAGCTACAGGAAAGGAAATTCCACCTAAACATTCAGATGAACTTCCTGACAGTAAGAGCAGATCAACAATTGAACACACTCCCTCTGAGAGTTGTGATCCTTTTCTGGAGGTTTTTAAATAGAGACTGGATGCCCATCTGTTGGGGGTGCTTTGATTATGAGTTCCTGCATGGCAAGGAGATGTACTGGATGGCCTTGAGGTCTCTTCCAATTCTATGATTCTATGAAAGAAGGAGACTCCACCACTCACTGAGGGAGTGTGTTCCACTGTCAAACAGTGTGCTGTCAGGTAGTTCTTCCTAATGTTGAGGTGGTAGCAGTGTGGGGAAGATGATGTGAGAATAAGGTCCCTCACCTCCAGTTGCAGAGATTCTTTGGCTTTAGCTATGTTTCATTATTATCTCTTATTATGTCTTTCCATATTATATCACTTTCAGTATAATGTGCATTTAGATGTCTATCTGAATATACTTCTTCATCAACTTTCTGTTACATGAAACTCATAGCACACTTAATTACTAATGGCTTGTTCAAGGCCAGAAAGATCAGCTTGGTCTCTTCCTTTTTCCAGTGAAAATATGCACTCTTTTGAGACTCTCTCCTTCTGTTCCTGCTCTGTGATACATCAGACTAAAGAATGCAGAAAACAGCACACTTTTCCGGGAGGATACAATTTTTTCTGAAACCTGTTCCTGCTTTCATCCATATATTTTAAGCTTGCTGATATCTAGTTGCATTGCTTCCTTCTGTACAGAGAATGACAATAATGATCATTTGCACCAAACGTTGAGAACATCTGAAAATGGTTTTGAAATGATACCCCAGTGGGAAGGTATGTTATAGAAGTTTAAGTTACAGCAAATGAACTCTGGGCCCATGTTCTACATAGAGATCCCCACAGCTCCTGCTCATTTTTATCTCTGTCCCTCTTCCTGTTCCCTGAGCATGCATCTGAGATGACTGTTGTCCTATCAATGACAGCAGTGTGGGATTAAGAATGCACTTGTCTTTCTGTATGCACAACAACACTTCCTACACTTTCAGCAAGTTCCTTCTCCAGAGATGATACTTAAGGTGCTCTCTGAAGAGTAAGTGTTTTGTTCCTACTATCTGTTTGCTATCATTTGTAAAGATGTGACACTGAACAGTCTTGTCACTTGAGCTGTACTGTGTTGCCTTCTCATTAGATTATTGATGGCTTTCTGGGGAATTGAGACATAAACACAACATCAAGGATAAGCTTTTATTGCTGTAAGGGAACCTGCCCTCAAGTAAAATCATCTTCTTCCCAGCTGGCTCTCAACTGCACTTGCATATAATTTTTCGACTGCCATTAAAACATTGAGAAGTATTGCTGTTTCACTCAATCATTTTTCTACTTTCCCCTACCCCCACCCCACACATCTTTGCTTGTTTTCAGGTCAGGAAAATAACTACTAAAACAATGAATATTTTATTTAAATGAAAAAGGGGAAAAGAGGGGAGTAATTGAAGCAGGTCATTTTCTATTATCATGTAGACTACAATCTCCTAGATCAAGAGGAGATGTTATCAATACTTGGCAACAATCATCCAAGAATGATCATTACCCGAGAAAGCAGTTGTTTCTTTATGCTAATGGGAAAAAAGTGAAGTGTGTATGTTTCAGAAAATAAATTGATGACAACAGTGAACAGGGTTCACAGATTCATAGCGCTTGATTTTTTAAAAATCATATTTTGACTTGGGACTGCCTTTTTCCTGTTTGATTGGAGCCATCATGGTACCACACTCCAAATGCTTTAATGTGTGTGTGTGTGTGTGTGTGTGTGAGAGAGAGAGAGAGAGAGAGAGAGAGAGAGAGAGAGAGGTGGAGAATTAGAATATACTCTGCTTGCTAGAAAAAAAATAATTCACACAAAATGTGTTGTTGTCTGCCTCCATTTCTGACTTATGGTGACCCTAATGTGAATCTACTACAGGCACGTTTATTCAGAAGGGGATTACCATTGCCATCCCCTGAGGCTGAAAGAGTGTAACTTGCTCAAAGTCACCCAGTGGATTTACATGGCTGAGCTGGGATTCAAATTCTGATCTGAGTCATAGTTCAATGCTTAAACCACTATATCACATGGGCTCCCTTCTACTGAAGTAGAAATGTATAATTTATTTTATTTATTTCATGTTTATGATGCCTTTCTCCCAGAAAGGGATCCAAGGTGGCTCACAAGATTTATCCTACCCTTGATTTTGCAGGACACCTTTACCTGGGTACAAATCAAAAATGAACACAGGCAGAGAGATTCTCAAGAATACCTAAACCTGTGGACTACTTCCTGAAATAGTTACTTTCTACCCTTTCTTCTGCTGCTTTTATGGACATTACTGCATCATTCTTCAACTGAAAAGGAAAAGGGTATTTCCCAAAGGTGAATGTAAATTGCTTTTACTCATAACAAGAGGCAAAGAATACCACAGAAAGATAAACATAATATGATGGGAAGGGATACAGTGAAAAGAAAAGATGGGAGCAGAGGCAGCTAGAAACTCAAGAATAAACTGAAAAGAAAGACTCATCTCTTAATAATGTCTTTGTTACCACTGGTAGAAAAATAAGATACGTTGTTTTCATCTGTTTTCTTCTATCGAAAGAAATTTCTTCCCATTTCGTTTAAATACCAGCACTCCTCATATCCTGTATTCCCTTCAATTTTCATTAAATCCTTGGAACAGTCAATGGGTTTGCTACCAAGATTAATGCAAGATCATATGTCATTAGAGGACTTGGATGTATTAAGTAAGGCTTCTCCAAGAATGTCAATTGGCATACTGAAGATCTCTTTTTAGAGATGGATATATGTCAGAAGGAGCCAGCTTGATGTAATGGTTTGAGTTTTGTACTACAGTACAACTCTGGAGACCAGGGTACGAATCTTTGCTCACCTATGGAAACCCACTGGGTGAGTTTGGACAAGTCATTATCATTCTCAGAGGAAAGCAAAGGGAAACCTCCTATGAATGAATCTTGCAAGAAAACTTTGTGTTAGGTTTGCCTTAGGTTGGAAAGGACTAAAAGCACACAACAAAAATATGCCAGAAATCTGTTTCACCTCCTAAGTAATGAATTGAATTAAATATATCAGTGAGTAATAACCTCTGATTTGCACATGGAATAACCTCTCTAATGAGATATTGAAGGTCCTCCCACAGGAAAGAGAAGCAATGGTAATTTAGACTGGAAATTCAACTGGAAAATCAGAGGCTACTCTTACTAATCTTGTCACTCCCTACCCCTACTCCTGAATAGTACCAACAAGAAGCAATAAACGGTTTGGAATCTTCCAACAAGAGGCTTTCCATCATGATTAGAAGGGACGTTAGCTAAATGTAGATTTTTTATTAAAAGGCTGTAGAGAGGGATACATTTTGTGTATACACTCCTATACACAAAAAGAGACACAAAAATTGCAGCAACTACAGGACCATCACACTAATTTCCCATGCAAGCAAAGTCATGCTCAAAATTCTGCAGCAAAACCTCCCACCATACATGGAACAAGTAGTCCCAGGGGTGCAAAATGGATTCAGAAAAAGAAGAGGCACTAGGGATCACATTGCAAACATATGGATAATGGCACACACCAGAGATTTTCAAAAGAAATTTTACGTGTTTCATTGACTACAGCAAAGCATTTGATTTCATAGATCATGAAAACCTATGGAATGCTGTCAAAGAAATGGGAGTGTCAGTACATTTGATTGTCTTGTATTGTATTCATCAGAACTGAATAAAGAGAAACAGAATTATTCCCAGTTGGCAAAGGGATTAGGCAAGGCTGTATACTATCATCCTATTTATTCAATCTATTTGCAGAAAATATCATATATTGAGCAGGCTGGGATCAGGAGGAGTGAAAATTGGAGGAAGGAACTTTAGTAATCTAAGATATATAGATGACACAATACTACTAGCAGAAACCAACAAAGACCTGAAGCAATTACTGAAAAAGGTCAAGGAGATTAAAGATTTCTCACACCTTGGGTCAAACATTAGTCAGAACAGAGACTGTAGTCAAGAAATAAAAAGACTAGGACTGGTCAGAACAGCTATGAAAGAACTGGAGAAGATCATAAAGTGCAAAGGCATAACTCACAACACTAAAGTGAGGATAATTCAAGCCATTGTATTCCATATCACTATGCACAGACCTGGACAGTGAAAAAAACAGATAGAAAGAAAATCAACTCAACTGAGATGTGATGCTGAAGAGGAGTACTGAGGATTCCATGGATAGCCAGGAAGACAAACAAATGGATTCTAGGACAAATCAAGCCCCAACTATCCATGGAATCCAGGATGGTTAAGTCCCAAAACAGAAGAGCCAAAAGGAGCACTTCCATCCACATTGGGGGCATGAAGTGCAGATGATGCACACCACCGAAGTGGCTGGAACCCACTCTGAGGCCATCAAAGAAGAAAGCACGTTAAAAATTTCTCCTGCCAACAGCTCATATGGGACTGCAGTGGCAGCCTGCTTTGAGAGTGGGTTGTCTGGTTGTTGTGGTCTTGAGCCAATCATGGCCTGATCATGGCTAGAGCAGTCAGAGGCCACTGCTACCCGCCCATCTGCTTCACCCCTAAATTAAGACTGTTGTACTTTGGCACATCATGGGGGAAAATGAATCATTAGAAAAGGCAATGATGCTAGGAAAGGTGGAAGGCAGCAGAAAGAGAGGAAGACTACATGTCAGATGGTCAGATTTGATCAGGGAGGCCACAAGCCTGGGCCTGCTGGAACTGAGTAGAGAGGCTGAGGATGGAGGCTCTTGGAGATGTCTCATCCACAGGGTCACCATGAGATGAAGTCAACTTGAGAGCAGTGAACAACAACAACAATGACAACAACAAAAAGATATTGGTCAAGTGTAGAGCATTGATGGTTTTATAGTAAGTGAAATTTATTTTAATTCTACATTGAGTAAAACTGTAGAAAAGCCATGCTTCTACTGTACTAAAAAGCTCAAGCATAAAAGCCATCTTTTGCTCATTCTAAATCTCTGCTCAGCCACAAGTGAGAATTACAGATGTCAGAATCACTCTTGAATGCTCACCCTCAGTAATTAAGTAACAGAAAAATCATATTACAGACAGTCCACTAATGGTCAGTTCTTTGTGTCCCAGACTTCATTTTAATAAATAAACTTGTAAGATCACATATGAAATTTGTGGATCCTTACTTCTGACATTGCCAAGACGAGCTATTAAGGAATGAGAACATTTTTGCCTCCATATAGTCCCCACCTTTGAATCATATTCAAATCATTCAGCTTTCATTTGAAGATGAATGTAGTAGACCAGAGGTTAAAAGATGTTGTATATAATGATGGAATGGTAGTTTTCTGACAACTCCAGTATCAGTCTATAGCTGTGAAATGATTTGTAAAAACACCATTATAGTGTATAGGATAACTTGCCATACGAATCATTTGTAGTAGTGGGTGTCTCTAATTCACAGCTATCAAATGTGTGGAGATGCAAAGAAACCCTCTTTCTTATACAGCCAATCAGTTATTTCAGTTGGCCTGTTAAAGGATATAGTTAAAAATATGAAAGAAAATAATGTAACACCATTGGAGAGGATCATCAAAAAAAATGCTAAATGAAGGCAAAGGTATTATCAGATTTATATATAGAGTAATATTAGAGCATCAGTTTAAAACCGTAGACATTTAGAAAGGAGTTTGGGAAAGAGATCTAAATTTAACAAGTGAAAATATACAATTGTGGATACAAGAGGTTAAGAGAAACAAGCACACTAGAATAAAAAAGTAACAGATGAAATTAATAGGTGATGGTACAGGACCCCTTTTCAATTAGCACTTTTCAATAAAAATCTATCAGCTAAATGTTGGCACTGTGGTGGGTCCAAGGGTTTTTACATGCATATGAAGTGGGATTGTCCATGTGTTCAAAAGTTTTGGGGTGAAGTGATAAGAGAGATTAATAAAATTATAGGCAAGGATGTCATTTGAACAAAGAGAAATGTATAACTTTAAATTTGAAGAATAAGGGACTGAAGAACAATGAAGAGAAAACAATAAAGAATATATTAAAAGCAACACAGGCTGTGATAGCATCCAGATGGAAAGAAAGTAAAAATTGGAACTTCACCAAGGTAGATAAGTATTTGGCAGATAACCTGTTGTTTGAAATTATTAGAGATAGAAGATTTAATATACTGGAGAAAGGAAAGTAGAAGCCTGGAATTTGGGTTGGGAAATCCTGCTTGAGAAGGTTAAAGGGAATACGGAGTACAATTAAGTCAATAATGTACTTAAAGCCCACAAACTGAATATTAGGTATTGTAAACAGTGTATAGATCCTAAACTCTTTCAAGCCGTGCAGGAGGGGGGAGTAGGGAATGAGGCATATGAGATTAGAAAGAAAGAAAGAAAGAAAGAAAGAAAGAAAGAAAGTTATTTCAGTTGGCTCTAAACGTTACTCCCATGATGTGGAAAATATGATTCTCAGATGTTGGGTCAAACAGCCTCCATGTGATAGGCATAACAAAATAGATATGTCTCCAGATCAACCATGAAAGCAATGGGGAAGTTCCAGAACAAAATGAGAGGTTCAGTTTACCTTTCCAACCTGCTGGACATTTACAAATATAGGCCTGGTCCAGACTGGTGCTTTGCACTGGCCTGGCCACATACTAGGGTTGCCTGGGGGTGGAGCGTCTGCATGTCCCGCAACCCTAGTACGTGGCGGCCGTGTCATCATGGTGGCCTCCCATCTTCATGGAGGCCGCCATGATGCCAGTGCCACGTCTGAGTGTCCAAACGTCATGACAGTGCCATTTCCTGGTTGCGGTGCCGCAAGCTTCATTCCCACACGGTGACCAGATGGCCATGGGAATGAAGCCATGGGAGAAAGGGACTGGGTAGCCCCTTTTCCCTATGGCTGTGCCTATCGGGGTGTCCTGGGGCATGGTCTCAAAAAGCTCTGGATTGGGGCCTCTGGGCTGCCGGTGAGGCTGCCCTGCCCCCAACCTGGCAAGAAAAAGGGTGGGTGCAGGCTGCCCCTGAAGGGGCGGTCTGTACCGCACCATAGTTATCTGTTCCTTTAGTACAGGAACAAATTCCACATGGGCTTGATTTAGGATCATTACACAGCAATAATTATTTCAACAATGTTCTCCTTCAAATCCATTGGGACATATGCACAGGTATTCAACAAGAGGAAAGCTAACATTGGTGAAACATGTTCCACTATTTAAGAAACAACAAGGCTTCACTGAAATCTAGAAAAGACAAAAACTGGGGCAATACTTCTTTTGCTTTCTTTGGTCATTAAACTATGTTGAAAGGCTCTGTCACTTTAACTGGAAAGGAAGGATAGAGTATCTGTACTCCCCAAACCATTATTTTAAAGCAATGAAACAGCTATTTTCAGATATAATTATTTAGGTTTGTATGTGATGGCAGCTTGTAGCTCCAGCCTACAGAAATACAGAGAGTCTAGACTATGTCACCTGGAAAGTTATTGAGCCATATTCAGGGTCAAGCAACATAACATGAGAAATGCAATTCTGCCACTGAAAACTGGAAGTCTAAATTTCTGCCTTCATAATACCTAACTAGTCCAATGGTACCGAACCATTTCCCAGTGTTACCACATTCTGTATTTCCCCCTCCCTATTTCATAACCATAGACATGAAACATCAGGATGCCACAAATGTCTAAACAATTAAAGGAGATGGGGAGCACAAGTCATATGTTTGTGATTTTCAATGGCTGATGCACATTTGGTATAAAGTCTAGTTTGGCCTAACTGTACCATTAAGCTAACCCTATTTTTCCCACACATCTCCAGGTGAATTGTGGGTTATTGTTGTGTGCTTTCTAGTTACTTCTGACTTACGTGATCTTAAGGCAAACCAGTCAATGGATTTCCTCGGCAAGATTGTTCAGAGTGGGTTTACCATTGCCTTCCTCTGACACTGAGGATTATCACAAATGGACTCACCATCTGGGAATCTCTGGGGAAATGTTAGGGAAGCGTGCATGTATGTATCCCTGAAGTGCTTCCCTAGCATGATGGAATCATCAGGCTCCCTCTATTGTTACTGAATTGTTCAGGGAGAGTGCATTTCCTATCAATGAAAAATTATCATTGATAGGAAATTCACTCTCCCTGAATGATTCAGTAACACTAGAGGGATGCTGACAATTCCATCATGCTGGGGAAGCACTTCAGGATTACACACATACACACTTCCCTAACGTTTCCCTGGTGATTCCCAGATGGTGAGTGCACTGAGAGGATATAAGAATAGCTATAGCATTTAGATTTCTATTCCACTTATCAGTGAACTCAGCACTCTCTAAATGAATTACAATTTGTCAGTCAATTGCTCCCAAAAAGCTGAGTACTCATTTTACAGAACTACGAAAGGATGGAAGGCTGGGTCAACCTTGGAGCCCTGGGATTGAACTCACAAACTTGTGGCTGCAATACAAGCATTTAACCACTGCGCCACCAGGGCTTCTTCATATGACTTGCCCAGGGTAACCCAGTGGTCTTCCTTGGGGATTCAAACCTTGGTCTCCCAGAGTCCCAGTACAAGGGTTTGGAGGAAGGTGCCACATACCTTTGTGGTTGGGAATTTGGTAATGCACTAATGTTACTGTAACACCACAATGAAGGCAGTAGCAGCCGGAATAAAAATGCCACAGGTACACCTGCTCTGGAGGCATTGCAGAATTGCCTGGAGCCAGCAGATTTTGTCTACCTTCCCACAATACTGCTATTTGATCCTGAAAAACATGCATCTATGGGTATGGGGTGCCAATGGGATTTTAGCCTATATCTAGCAGTTTGAGTGAACATTTATTCTGCACATATTTCTTACCAGGCTCTTTAACAATTCCCATTGTTATACCGACCCTTCTAGTTGTACATTTACCTTATTAGCCCATGCTATTGTAGAATTAATGGAAAACCTTGAAATAAAGACAAAGCAGAAAAGAAGCGCTGCCAAGAAACCAAGGCTGTGGAGTAATGACATAAGAGCATGGGAGCCTCTAAAAATATCATTGCAAATGAATTATCATCTCCCCTTTATGGCTAAAACCTGGTCTTTTATGTTGTTATGTGCTTTTCTTCAAAGATCCAAATGCACACAGTGAATTTTAAAGCAGATTAATGAACCATTAACAGGCTCGGCAAAAGTGTTCTTTCAGACAGCAATCGATAGTACCCTCTCTTGTTCATTGTATATATGGGTTTTACGTTCATTAAGATATTTATTAGATTAATTGATCATTACTGTCATGTTGTATAATATGCACTTACTTGAAAATAGCTGAAGTCTTAGCTTTTTAAAGACAGTAACAAATTATTTGCCATAATGGAAGCAACCAAGAGCCAGACACACCCGTCTGCAGGAGAATCTCTTCCCTACCTGAATGGTGTGTCTGCTTTGGGCATTGCATTCATCAGACACTGTGAATTCAAAGCTCTCTGATTCCCCAAAGCCAGCTTTCCAGATGAGGAGGCCAGCAGGTGAGAGCCAGGCTTCTGGAGGACCACTTTCTAAAGTAAACAGCACTGCTGATTTCTCAGGATCCACCGCTAGCAGCTAGTAAACAAAATTCTCTCCTTCAAATGTCAGAAGCTGATCAGAGGGGGCATGAAACACAGGCAGCAGGTTACTTAAATAAAATAAGAAAATGCAGCAAGGATCATATGGTACCTAATTTATGGAGCTTTCAAATCCACCCAGTTTGTGGCTTATCCCAAATGCAAGCATTTACTGAATACTGTCATTTAATTAGAATATGGGTTGGTGATTTAGGGAAGAATAATATATACTTTAGAGGGTGCAGGAATTAAGACATCATATAAATCATCAAATTTACTCCTAGTGGGCTGTTCTTCACATAGCTTAGTTGGCCCTTTTCAATCCATCATTGTTAATTGAAATCACAGAGTCTAAATGATCCCTACAAGTAATCAGGTAATCTGGGCAAAGAGCAGAAGTAAGCTTATTGCTGTCTTGCTCTTTCCCTACTAATGGGTGGTAAGGAGATATGTACAACTCATTTTAATATTTTAGCAGCAGCAGATTAACATCCTAATTTGTTTGTACTAACTGTGGTGGATATTAAACTGCAGTTGGAAAAAGTGCTAAAGTTAGTCTCTCTCATTTTTGTTTATGTTTAGCCTCAACTCTAACAAAACAGAAAAATAAACTTACTCAAAATTTGATTATAGTCTTCAGGAAGGCTTTTACAGGTATATATTTAGATTTTGTTGCTATACCATCTAAACTTTCCATTGAAAACAATTCTTGCCATGATTTGCAGTAGACTTTTTAAACTTTGATTCAATAAAATTTTATTTATGCACAAATAGAAGTATAAAGTAATCATGCTCCTGGAATGGATTAAGGATCAAAGGCTAGCTGAAAATGAGAATGTCTGTTAATATGCCTCTTAAATATAAGGATGACCCATAGTGTACAACCTGATCCTTGAATGAATACTTATGGACTGGGCACAGGTGGTGGTGGGGGAATTGTTGGGATTGCATTCCAAAAAAGATGGTGTTGATAACAGTGGATGTATGAGGGAGCCATTGGACAAGTTGCCCTACCATTTATCTCTTTTAGATGGGGATCACTCCTCTAAAGACCAGGTTTGCAGTGCTACTCCTATATACGCAGGTAGTAATTATAGTCTGCATCTGGAATGTGTTTTGTCAGGTTTGGATGCAGCTGGAAGATGAGACCTTCAGTGATTTGCAAATTACTCTTGTAATAGTTCTGGGAAAGAATAAAGCAATAACTGAGTACTCTACTGAAGTCCTACTTTTCTCTGTAGTACTCCTGTTTGTGAGAAATTGTCTGTTTGGAAGAAAATTACCAACAGTGTTACAGAAATTACAGAAATGCTTAGAATGTGCAAGTCCTGCCCAAAATACCCCCCTTACAAATAAAATAAAATATTAAAATAACACAAAAAAGTAGTGTGCATTCATGTTCCTAACTCTAAATGCCTGCTAATTGTCTGGTGTTTGTCCAGCTTACTTTAATTGAAGGACGAGGTGAATTGAAAAACTGCAGGGTCACACAGAAGGCAAGGTCTGGTAATGCTTGAGTCATCTTTTGCAAAGCACAGTCCTTCTATAATGCAAGCATTTTCCTGCCAGGTGGGAAGGGAAAAAAGGACAAATTAACAGCTAATAATTGGTTTGAGATACCACAAAATACTCTGCTCTAGGAATAATGAAATGACAGCAATTTAAATGCTGGCACTCTGTTCCCTAGGGAAATAATACAAGTGTATCTTAAAAATAGCTGAAAGGACACTGGCTTAGCCAACTTCTTTGTCAGGTTCTTGTAGTTATGAAGTCTTATCTCAGGCTGCTGGGCAATGCCACTGCCACAAAAATTCGACAAGAATTGCTATACAAGATCATTAATACCAGACACCTGTTATTACTGTGATTAATTATTGGTCCTGCTGAAACTGGGCTTCACTAAGGGGATAATCTCTAAAATTTGGTATGACAATCAGACCCTTCTTTTTTCCCACTGGAAAGCTTTGTTTGCTGTCCTATGTGATGCAAAATTGGTGCCTAAGAGCATTTCAAAATGGTGCTTTATTCTACATTTATTTACGTTTTTAAAACTGTCAATCTGCTTGGAAGCCATTTGTCAAGCTATGAAGCTGCCATATGTCTCCTTCTAAGAACACAAATCTTTAATCATAGTGTGGGGGAATTCTGTGCTTCTAAATTATTGGTTTGTGCCCAATTTGGCCAGAGCTTGGAAAAGGTGTTTTTTTTAAAAAAAAGACTATGGTTCCTGGAATCTGCATAGCCAGCATATTCCAAGAAGTAATTTTTCCAGGCTCTACTTTAGATTCCAGGACTATTTGTTGTTGCTGTTGTTGTTGTCCTCCTTCTCCTCCTCCTCCTCTTCCTTTTGTCTTAAGTTCAACATCAAGGTTTTTCCTGGTTAATTCCCAAAGCAATGTTGCCTTTTCACAGAAATTGCAACTGCATTCTGGCCTTTGGAGATTATCAGACAGAGGATAAGCATGTGAGCAAAGTGGATTGCTCCTGTCCTTATCTCGTTCCATTTATGAAATCGAGAGAAAGATGATCACACATCATGCACCTCTCCCATCCGTGAAATGTAATGGCCAATACCAAATGAAGGGGCCATTACACTTCACGAACAGGAGAAGAATGACATAAGCACACAGTGTGTGATAATCTTTTCCCCAATCACACAAATGGGATAGGAGCAATCTGTTTTGCTTCCATCCTTATCCTCCATCTGATCATCTCCAGTAATTCCCTCAGAACATCCACATCCACAGCTGTAAAGATCATGCCAAATACCACCCAAAACTTTTCCTAACCTTCTCCCTGCATCTGGGTGACCAACTGTCATGGGTTTGAGGGTTAATTATCTCTTTCTGCAACCTTCCTCGGGCTATCAAAATGAACAGGAGTGGGTATTTGAAAAATGAACTGCTTTTTAGATGAAGGAGAATACAGTTTATTTAAAAGGTGTATTTTTTCATACAGAAAAAAGGAAGTCTGGAGTAGTTGAGGGCCACAGGTATAGCTGGCACCAGCTATATTGCAATTGATTGCAATAATAGAGCTCCCATGTTCAGGAATTTCAATAAGGCTGGACTCCTAATCACAGGAGCAGCATAAACACACTTTTCCTTTTAAAAATGTATTTACCATTTTGTGGTAAATGGAGTGCAGGCCTGTGATTCTCACAAAAGGTTAAAAAAATGGAACTGGAAGTAGACCTGCTACCAATTCTGGTTTGATTGTAAAGGAACCTGGTATTTTGCAGTGTGGTGCAGCCTGTTTTATATTGTCAGAGGTGACAGATTAGTTCCTAGGCTATTCAAGCTATCTCTAAATATCTGGAGGGATGTCATGTGGAAGATGGGGGCAAACTGTTTTCTGTTGCTCCAGAGACTAGAACACAAACCAATGAATGCAAATTATGAGAAAAAAGATTCCATCTAAACATTGGGAAGAACTCTTCAGTTTGTAAGAGCTGCTTGAGTGGAATAGGCTGCCTCAGGTAGACTCCCATTCTTTAGAGATTTTTAAACAGAGGCTGGGTGGATATATTTTAGGAATGCTTTACTTGAGTATTCTTGCATGGCAGGGGGTTGCACTAGATGGCCCTTACAGTCCCTTGATTGCTTGAAGTTGCCTGTCCAGGCTGAACATGGTCACCTTGTGCTACTCAGCCAGCCCTGCTCATGTATTCAGATAACTGATAAGGATAAGACCTAAATAGGGTTTCATTATGCTAATCTCATTCTGGAATGCTGTGTCTATTCTTTGTCTGAATAAATCTTTTAGTAACTAGGTATTAATAGCATGGACATCAGAAGAAGGAGTGATGATATCTTCCCTGCATCAAAGAAAATTCTTAGCCAATGATGGAATAATCTTCTTCAACAGTGAAACAGAAACTTCAGGCACCTTTATTGCAAGTAACTACCTCTGCCAAAACAAAGATAGCTTTCCAGGAAACAATGATCTAAGTAAACAACATACTCTTTCAAAGTCTAAAATGTGGCACTTGGACCTGTAGAGTTTAATATTCATGTTAAGGGAAGTGTATTAGCTAACTTTTTTAAAAAAATGCGTACTTGGACTTGTGTGGCAAACAGCAATGTGTGGAAGGGTATGCATTTGATGGTGTCTGAGGATAGAGACCAGAGCTTCACACATGAGGTGCACTGTCCCTGAGTGCTGCATCTTGTTTGGTAGAGCCAGAGGCTATTTAATGCCTGCCAACCCCTTCATGTGCCTCTTTGTATCTTCACAATGTGGTACCAAGGAACAAACATTGAATTGTGCATGACGTTGAACGATTGCATTGTGTTTGCATTTATGGGTGTGTGACTTGTAGGGACAGTGCAGATAATTTAGCTTTCTGCTCTTTCCCCATTAGTGTTTGTTTGTTTGGGATCATGGCTTTATTTATTTGTACTGGATTTTCATTTCAGATTTTCATGGAGGCCCCAGGGAAAGGGGTTGTTTATTTTGTTTCATCACCTCGCTACTTGGGGTTTGAGATGGGCAGTGCCAGGGCAGACTGTGTGTGTTTAGAATTAGCAGAGGTGATTGTTTTTTTGGCGTGATTGTGCATGTGGAGGGATGGAGCAGGTGCTTCCCAGGAGGAATGGGCGGGGAAGTGTTTTTGTGTTTGTACAGGTATTGTGTCGCCCTAGCTATTACTGCTATGATCACCTCTGTCTCCTCCATTGGGCCTTAATTAGCCAATTCAGGCTGTGCTGCACAATTTGGGGGGCATTTTTGTGGTACTAACAGATCTTTCTTGGCCTTGTTGAGCTGCGCCAAGCCCCACCACTGTGGTTTGTGATTTATTAGGCTCCAATGGGCCTGAATAGATCTTTTTTGGCCCATTACTTTTGGGCCTTGCACCGCCATTACTGTGTGTCTTAATTTGGTAGGCAATTTAGTTCTGGTAAACTTTTCTAGGCTTCTCCCTGCACACCTTTGTGGTCTGTTCCCTGTTGAGACATTGTTTCAAAACCCATTTTGCTGACTGCAGAGGCTTAGCTTAGTTCTTTCCCCACAAACAAAAGCCTTTTCTGTTGATCTACTCTGGACTTTGTCCCCTTAGCAAGGAGTGGGGTATTATAATCGATATTTAGACCTGAAAACACCTAATGCTCTCATTAACATGGTAAAAATCACACCCAGAGGTGAAGATTCAGTATGTTAAGTAGAATCTCCACAGCTTATTATAGAATGGCAGTATGTGAAACAAGCTATGTGTATAGGAAAAACATCTGGCCTGTACATTGTGAGGTAGTAGTGATGCGATGATGACAAGTTTGTTCCTCCACTTCCCCTTGTTCTTTGTGTATTAAAACTTAGAATGCCAGCTGTGTTTGTGTGCTCACTTTGGAAATTTTTACTGCACAGGAGAATAAAGCTTTGGATCTCTACCTTGGTGTGTTCTTTATTATGTGTAATACTTCTCCTGACCCATTGGTCTTGGGAGGCTTTCCTGGTCTCTCATTGGAGAAACAGAAATTTAAAGACAAATGGTGCGCTCTGACTGGCAGTTAGACAGGGAGGGGGCAGAGCTAAGCCTATTTAAAGCTCGCCCGCCCGCCCTTAACTCTCTGTCAGTTGAAAAAACACTGTCCCACCCTCCCGCCTCAACAACAGTGTGAGATTAATTCTGGTTGCCTTGAAGCTGCATAGGAATTTTCTCCCCTTTTTAGAAGTTTTTTTTTTTTTTTAACCTACCTTGCACTGTTAATTGGGGAATCAGACAACTGGCTTTGGATGTGGTCATAAATAGATTTCATGGCATAGGCAGGGAGAGATAGAGGTTTTGGTGAACACCTCAGCACTCTCCTAAAGGGTGAAGGTGGGTCTCTGGAACTGAGGTTTATGTCTGGTGACTAAACATGAAGGAAAAGCCATTCACTCAAAACCACAAGGTTGCGAGTTCAAGACCAGCAAAAGGGCCCAAGCTCAACTCAGGCTTGCATCCTTCCGAGGTCGCTAAAATGAGTACCCAGACTGTTGGGGGCAAATTAGCTTACTTGCTAATTAGCTTACTTGCTGTTCACCGCTATGATCTTTGGAATAGCGGTATATAAATTAAAAAAAAGAGACTTGCCTCAGGGCTGGCCTGAGATTTAAACCCTCAGTTTAGTCTTGCGAGTTAAGTGGGGGAGTCTTGGGTTGGCCTTCCAGATGTGGGCCGGCCAGGGAGCAACCAACTTCTGGATTGCCCTTGGGGCTCAGATGTTTTTGCCCTTTGGAAGCTGGGGAATTGTTCTTGGAGCAGACCATCCACCAGCTGTTCCTACACAAGGTTCTCCCCTCTAGTTTTTGCAGTTCTTGAAGGAATTAAAGTTAAATAGGTTGAATTTAATAAAGCTGCCCATTTTTATAATCCAGTTCTCTGTGTCTGGTCTCGTTATTCAATGAGTTGGTCAGCAAAGGGCACATCAGGCAAACAGACCCAGATTTGGGCTAGGATAACAATATGGGATCCAGTATGGATTCTAGGAAGGAGTTTATCACATGGGAGGAATTTCTCTTAATTTCGAATGAAAAGAAAGTGGGGCCATAACACATTCATGTAAATTCGCTAGTTCAGCGAATATATGTGAATTCGAATTGTGTTCAAACTGACCTCCCATTGCCCAAAAATAGCTTGCCATTGCCTGAAATTGCATGTGATCACCTCTCATGCAATAACGTGAAACCCCATGATTGCGTTTGGACTGACTTCCCATTGCTCAAAATTGCATTTGGTCATCTATCATGCAATAACGTTAAACCCCATAATTGTCTTCAGATTGCCATTGGATTATACTTCCAATTTCCCTTGTCTGATAAACTCTGAAGGGATTCAGGGCACCCAAAGGGAAATGCCCAGTCAAAAAATCCAGGTCCAGGAATGATAAACCCGTTATAGTTGTTGTGCTGAAGTTCCTGTTCCTGAAGGAGCTGCACCAAGCGAAGCATACCCCTGGACAGGAAAGCTTACATAAGGAGCTGGCACCTTCATATGCAAAGCATATGGTCTACCATTAAGCAATAATTAAATAATTACATATTATGCAGCAGCTTTCTGTATGTTGTGGTATGTGTAGACCCATGCAAGCCAAAGTCATGACTAAATGACATCACCTAAACTAACAATCTTATCAGAGTGCACAGAAAGAGAAGGGATGGTGACAATGCCTGTCACAATTAGTTTCCAAAACACAGTTAAATCCCACCTCCGTGTTACAAAACCACTATAGAACTAGGGTTGCCATAGTGAAAACTGGACAGGGCTTCTGTCCCTTTTACACTTGCGTAAAAGAGGGAATTTCAGCAGGTGTGGCATGTCATAATAAGCAGTGCCTGCTGAAACATCCCTTCTATACAACCATTAAAGGGAGAGAGCCCTCTCCAGTTTTCACTCTGGCAACCATGTATAAAACAGGTGCAAACATTTATATGGGCTTAAATCCTGTTGCCACTCCCCAGTAAAGATAACACCCATAAGTGACTGGATTCACCTATGTGCTGACTCGCCATTCAACAATTGATTCATTGGATTTGCTCTAGTTTGGACTACCTCATGGGATTCCAGCCATGATCACTGGTTTCTTTTAACTCTGGCAAGTGCATCTACTGTATATGGATGCAGAAGATGGAAGAGTAGTATTTTTCCAACACTTTCAGTAAATCTGAGAGAACACCATACATTAGAAAGATGAGTTGCTTGCAGAAGCACAGAGGCAGGTCTCCCTGGCAAAGGTTCTACATAAACAGGAATCTTCTGAGTGTGAAAGAAGCTTTATCAGAGATAATCACAGAACCTCTTTTTATTTCCCTGGTTTCATTTACTTTCATGAACATTTCCAGCACAGAGGTGCTAAATTCTGTGTGCATATAAAATATTACATTTGGAAGATACATTTTTTATGTACAATGTGTGGTTTCCTGGCTGTTTATATTGAGAAAGGGCAAAATTTACAAGTGAATGGAAGAAAATATATTTAGCTTTCCAGCTGATCAATAAACACATTTGCTTCTCTGAGGCTTGTCAAACAAGCTGCACAGCCAAACCAAGGAAGCTGGAGGGTTAAGAAAAAGATGGATGCTCTGTATTAAACCTCTAAGTGCTTTGAAATTACCTTTAATTTACAAAGCCCATTTTGATGGAATTTGCAGTCCTGGCAGACTCCATTGTACAAGGTCAGAACTTTTGAATTACTGTACTGGAATCCATCATTAGAAATCTAAAATATACAAAAAATATATCATTTTATGTGATCATGTTCCATATAGATAGTGTCTGCACATTCTAAAGCACATGCCCAATACGTCCCTGAACTGAATGTCTGCCAAGAAGATAAATTAAACCACTTGCAAGTTACTTTCCTGCAAGCTAACAAATCATTCGATGCTGCAAACTGAAAAGCCATTCATTTATTACCAAAATATCTTTTCGTCCAGATAAAATCTGGGCTTACCGATAACTGTGTACTTTGTTAAGCCTCTTCCCGTAAATTTCTTACTCGGGTAGACACCATTGTGAACAATAAATCCTGATCCAGACTCCTTGACTGCAATCCATACAACATTTACTCTAGAGGAAATGCATGGATGTCAACAAGATTTTATTGAGATTGCTTCAGCAGAAGAGGATTCTGCACTGCAGCCTTTGCTCTCTACACTACCCAAGATGGATTTCCATTCCCAAAACTGTCTGGATTCATCCCTCTATTCATTAGATGTAGTGTCTGAAATGCTCATTCTTTGGGGAAAAGAGCAGTAAATCAGAGCTGACTTTTCTGCCCCATTGTAAATGTTGTGTCTAAAGAGTTGAAGGTATATTCATTACATGCATGCAAATTAAAGCCACGTATGAAGGATCTTTTGTGGAAAACCAATAGGCAAGGAGGGAAGAGGACACAGGCAATAAAAGGAGAGTAATGGCGGTTTCACCCCTTAGAGATATGATTTTAATACAGTTATAATTTAAGGATTGATATCCTTTCAGCTCTGAGGCTGCATACTTTTTTTTACCAGAGGGGAGGGGTATTTGTGCTGCCATTCTGCCTCAGAGAGTAGGAGGAAGGTTTACATTTCCACCAGTGATCCATCCTGGCTTCCCAAGAGTTCTATCTGGAGACACAACATAGTAGGAATTTTCACCCTGATCCTCAGACCAAGTAACAACATGGCTGGCCCAAATGAAGCAGCACTTTACTGCGAATGAATTTTATTATTATTATTTTGTGAGGATGGGAGGGGAAGTACCTTTCTGGTCAACCTAATTTATATTTAGCCAGGTCCAGTTTGGTCTCTTAGCTTGATCCCTCTCTTTCCTCTGCCAGTTCTAGCATATCAGCCATTCGTGTCCTCTCCCCTTCTTGGGGCTGTAAAGCAACAACAACAGTGGACTGAATTGGCAGCTAGCTTACATTTTTTGCCCTGTACACAACAATCCAGGTATTTCCTTTATTCTACTTCCCCCTCCCCCCACCCTCCAATGTTAGTTCATGCCTTATCACTGTCATAACTTTAATGTGTGCAGGCTGGATCTATTTTTTCAATCTTTTTACTGATATTATGTATTATGATTGTTGTTTAAAACCCATTTTTAATCATTTAAAATGCATTGTGATTTATTTATTTTTAATTTTGTAAATAAATGTTTTAGCTTGATCACTGAAAAATAATGTATTGGGAGAAAGATAGGATATAAACTCACCAAGTACACAAATAAATAAATAAACATGTGGTAAGCAAGGTAGGCTTACCATGCCTTCCCCACCCCCTTCATAAGCAGCTTCCCAAAAAGACAGGCTGAAAATTTCCTGCACCAGTCTGGCTACTGGGATGGGAAGGATCTGGTGGCAGGGGAGATCGATATAGCTGGTTTTTATCCAGATGTTTTTAAATATATGAATTGATTATTTTCAGTATCTACTCTTTTTATTTGATGCTAATGCTCTTCTTAACTGAATATGTATTTTTAATTGGTCTTCACATTTTCAACTGTGTTGTGTGTATTTGGTGCTGTATTTTAATTTGTCGTTTGCCACCTTGATCCATAGGGAGAATGGAGCTCATCATCATCACCATCATCAATTCATGCTTTAGTGAGTCCCTCCTCCATAGGTGGGCTGAACCGATTGACCAGAAGACAGGCCAACCAATGGCTCCATGCTACACCAAACTTTTTAAAGTTGAAACCAATAAGATTGTGCCTGTGATGTGACACCTCATCACTATATCACTCCCTGAAGACAATAGCTTTCTGCAGGTATTCATCTGAACAGTTCCAGAGCTAAATTAGGGAGAGAATATGGAAATTAACAAGAAAGAAATATATAATTCCTTAAACTGTTATTTAAAATACATTTGGGGGTCACAAAACAAACATGTAGCAGAACAGACCAAATCTTCAGAATAAAATGAAGTGTCCCAGAGAATGCAACATTTTACCTTCTTTTAAACTAACAATACATTACTATCTGTTTTCATTCAGGTGTGAAGATACCTCACTGGAGCAGAGGGGAGATTGAGGCAAGAGTTAAGATTGCCATGTCCAGCATTTGTAATGTAAAACTGGGAAAAGACATTTGAAGCTATTCAGAAAGAATGAATATGAATTAGCATAACTTACCTTGGTTTTAGGAATGAGCCCAATCAGTGTTCTCAGCATCTGATTGAGAAAAGGAACTATCCAGCTGCATTCTTTATAGACAACAGCATTTGAAAAAAGAAGACATTTTAATAGAAAAGACTACTCCACTAGGACTTAATCTGAAAAATGTGAAGTCTGCGTCTCAAATCTGAAATTGGAACAAAAGCTCAATTTGGAGACAGGATGTAGTTACTTACTAGGATGGGTCAGTATGCTTTGCACTTGATCAGACCCAGTCTCTCTATCAGCTAACAGACAGAAAAGTCCCCAGCAATGTCAATACAGGAGGTGATGTGACAGATACAACCCCATAATGATAAAAATAGATTCTAGGCCTAAGTCAATCAAGCTTTCTAGAGCTGAAGAATGAATTGTTTTACAGGGGAAAGCAAACCAATTGCTCTTAATGCAATTTTAACCTTAATTTCTTTCCTTTACTCAAGCCCCCAAGATGTTTATTTTCTCAGTGTAGCACTAATGAGCTAACCAGTGAACATTAATAATGCTTAGAACTTCAGCAGCCTCCCTGTAATAAAATATTCAAATAATCCCTATTCCTTCTGTTTCTCCTTCTTCCTTTTTTTTAAAAAAAAGCTACTTCCCTCCTTGCTATCCCCAAACCAATTGGTAGTTCTTTGAAATGTTAACAGACAACTATAGTAAGTTATTGTACAGTGGGACCTTGGTATCTGCTGGGGTTTGGTACCAGGACCACCTGTGGATCCCAAAATCTATAAATGCTCAAATCCCATTATATACAATGGTGTATGGTGTCCTGATACAGTATAAAATAGCAAAATCAAGGTTTGCTTTTGGGATTTTAAAAACATATTTTCAAGCTGTGGATGGTCGAATCCATGGATGCAGAATCCATAGATATGGAGGGCCCTGTACATGAATCATCTAAATTATTCTGTCATGTGTTGATAGAGTAGAACTTATCACAGTTTTCTGTGGAGATGGTAGATCTGCTGTGCACCTTGTTGGCTACATTGCCAAAGCCCAGTTTTTTTCCCCTCAACACTACTGCAAACCTCTGGAGTCAGACACAGTGAGAGAGGGAGTGACACTCTCTTCTTCTTCTTCTTCCTATTTGAAATCTCCGAAAGTTGCTGTAGTCAGTAAAAGTTACTATAGTCAGGGGTGCAGTGAAAATACTTTTTATTTAATAGGCAGAGATAAACATAGGATGGGGACAGAGTGGCTAAGTCATTGGTAAAGGAGGTTTAACTGATAGAAAATTTCACTAGGAGGTGCTAAATTATTATCTGCCACCCACCATTACTACACTTCTGGAAGTACTGTCCCCTTTTCACAGTTCTCAAGAGCATCAATGTTGAGTTGGAGGTGAATGCAGGCCTCAAGCTCCCTCTGTCATTTGAGGCCCCAGCCAATTCTTGTATTGTGTTCTACACCTCTTATGTGGCACATAAGAGGATGCCTACATGGCCAGTATGGATGCCTATGAGAAAGACCGAGCTCTGTTCCTCCTTCTTCTAGCCTGTTTAAAGTTGAAGCTCGGTTGGCTCCTCCAAACCCCAGTTAAATGTGAGGCCAGATTTGTCTGCTGATCTCTGTCCCAACTAAGTGAAGCATCACAGTACTGTAATTTTCAGTCATAGGTTGGGGCGGGTGGGGGGGGGGGCACTGCCATAACATCAACATCTGGTGGCACTAAAGCAAATATAGCAAAGGGGATGTGCAAAGCTACACGCAGTTTGTCGGCCATGATGGAACCCATTTCTGGTACAGAGGATGAGAGGTGAATGATATAGGAGTTTGGGAACAGTGATATGTAGGGTCCTATAGGGGTGTCCAGGAAAGCAGCCAAATGGCTGATAAGGCCAGCCTAGTTCCCAAACAAACAAACCCCTGGCTAGCAGAGTCAGTGTAAGCAACACAGTCTTTGAGTTTAAAGGTAGTATCAGAAGAAGGATTACCAGAAGAGTTGTCAAATGGTCCGAGATGCGAGGTATCAGATGGGCAGGTCAATAAGACAGTCCATGGTCAAGGGTTGCACATAATCAAGATAGGGTCAGCAGTCTAAGAAGCAAGGGTTTGGTCCAAAAAGCCACGGGAGACAGAGACAGAGTCTTTCCTCCAAGAAGGTCAGAGAATCACTGGCAACCAAGACACACATGTTCCAGCTGCCTAAATAGGCAGACATCAGGCATTTGGTGTGTGCGATTATCAACTCGTTTCTGATAAAGCCTCCGTAACCTGTGAAGGCCTTTCCTTTCGGCTCACTGCTCCCTGAAGGTAGGCACAATCCTCTGATCCTCCTCTATGTCCATAGCCTTGGCCCCAGGCAGACTTGGCTGCTAAACGTCTGGAGAGGCCACAGACTCTGCTACAGCAGAGCTAGGGCTGGCCTCAGGCTCCCCAATTGCAGGCTGAAGTCTCAGAGGCTCTGAGTCCTTCGAGTCATTCTCCAGGCTAGGCATGACAAGGAACTATATAGGCCAACCATTAAGGCTGGCATGGATGTGGAGTGGGGGTGTGGTGTCTGCACAATGCATGCCCTGACTCTGCCCCCATGCCGGTGTGATGTTGCATGCCATACCGCATGGTAGGCGGTGTCACAGTTCTGCTCTGGCGCTGCATCCAGATGATGCAGCACTAAAGGAGTGCCAAAAAGCCATGTTGCTGGGGGCTATGGGGCCCTTTCCATGGCACAAAAAGGATTTGCTTTTTGAGGCTCCTTTTTATGCCGCGGAAAGGCCAGATTGGGGCCATGGTATGTAGTTACCATGGCCCCAATCAGGTGCTAAAAGGGGCAGCCACAGGCTTGATGAGTCCCATAATAATTCAGTGTTCTAATTTCATTTTTGTAACACAGTTATGTGGATAGGATCAGTGGCCATACAGATCTCAGCCTTGAAATTTGCAACCTTCAGATCTCTCTCTCTCTCTCTGTGTGTGTGTGTGTGTGTGTGTGTGTGTGTGTGTGTGTGTGTTTGGGTACATGTGACAATTTCAGATCCTAGAAGTGATTAATTCTCTCTCTCTCTCTCTCTTTTGCAGCAACATGTTGCTTCATCTTGAGGGAAGTAGCTCTGTGCAGTGACTCCTATTCAGCTAGCTAGCTAGCTAGCT
>NC_056522.1:229112286-229185502 GCF_019175285.1 Sceloporus undulatus | reverse complement strand
AGACAGACAGACAGACAGACAGACAGACAGACAGACAGACAGACAGACAGATTAGACTCATTATCTGAACATTCTCTGAATATCATGGTCTTGAATAGTAATTTCAATATGGAATTGCTATCAATATGGAGACAGAGAGGGTCCCAATGGGCAACAACTTTGAAGCTGAGTGCAACTTTGCACTTGTCATCCAATCAAGAATTTCAACCTGGGCCTCTAGAAATGAAATACAGAGGATTATGAAACGATTCACCCTATATATCAGCTCTGGATGATTACTAGGAATAGTGATTATGATTTGCACCTTAAAACTACTAATTAATATGCCCATGATGTTTAATTTCTGTTATTCCTTTCTTTTCTTTTCTTTTTTTATTAATAAGCAATATTAAAAATCTCTTGTGCATCCCCATTCATTGTGATTAGTCAAGAGTGGCAATCTGTAATTGTGATTAGCCAGGAGCAGCAATCTGTAATCTCCATTTTATCATCACAATGCTTGAAAAATCTGTTTAAATTGTTTTGCTAGTAGCACAAGAAATTCCTGCTTTCACTTGCCATCTTGCATATGGTTCAACATCCATCATGAAATGAACAGCTTCTCTTCCTGTATTGTTCAGAGCAGGAATATGGCACTCCATAACCATCTGATTCAAAAACTTTCTTTTTGTGGTTTCATGTTTGCTGGGTATCCATTCACTATTGTGATGCCACAGGAAACAAAGCCATCAGATATAAGTGAATTATTGCAGGTCTAGATATAAATGATTCACCATTTTGTACTTTAAGAATTTTGCTTTAAGGGTTTAACCGAGAAAAGCTTCAAAACTAAACATGCAGTATCAAGTCTTTTGAGAAGAAGGGATCTAGGGGAAAAACAACTATAATATCTTAAGCCTTTCTGGGATTATGTTTTCAAGTTTTTCTCTACTATCATGATGGCTGGCAAAATGCTCCGAATGAAACTGAATCAGGGCAACCCAAGATGTTCATGTTCTTCAGAGACAGGTTTTAAAAGGGAGGGTTTGAATCTTCCTATTCCAGATATTCTGGGTGATGGCTAAATGTCATCACTGAGAATGTCTTGTTCTTTTCACTCCTGATTAAAATGCTGTGGAATGAGTGTTGTTGCCACATCCCTGTGACCCACTTCCATTTGGAGTAAGAGAGATTCTTTGACAAATTGATTGTGTCAGTGCTACCTTTTGAGAACATCCTCAAGTGATGCTGGATTTGATTGTTGGTGCTTGAATGTCTACCTGATTCTATGTCTCAAATTCTCACAATCCATCCATATCCCTTCCCTCCTCGTATTTATGAGTCAGAGCACAGTCTATTTATAGAAAAAGGAAAACATTTTTATACTTCAGTTTGAATTTCAGCTAGTATATAAATTTAATTTTTACTAGTACTTCACATATGATTCTGTGTCTTTCTTGCTTCACTGAGAAAACCATTTTGTCATGTGTATGGTTTCGAAATGTTGGGACCAAGATTCTCTGCCATCCAAACAATACAAAACTATAGATTTTCATATATGTGGTCTCATGACCACAAGTTATTACTTCATAACATGTAGAATAATAATGCTAATAGTCTACCGTTCAAATTGTAGATTGCAACTGTGTATTAGAAAGCTTTTATAGTTAGCTGTGACACTTAAAATTCAAATGTGTTTGGAAATACAGCCAAGCGTATAGGTTCCAGATGCACAAAATTGAGAAGTAATAATACTGTGATTTCAGGCTTCATTGAACTAGGGTATAACTGGGATAAAAACCCACAGAGAAATGAAAGGAGTGTGTGGTTTTTATTCATTTATGAACCAATCTTTGAGGTAGTTTGACATCAATTTTATATAATGTACATGTGAAGAACTTATCACTTCTAGCCCTAGGAAAAGTAAACAAGTCCCATGCTTGTGTGTGTGTGTGTGTGTTTTAGTGAATCAGGAGACTCTTGTCACTAGATAAGAAAGTGGATCATCTACTGGTCATCTGATCAGCACCATAGTATCTGTTCATAAGAGCCATGCCAGTTCTAGTGGTCTTTTGGGCTGGAAGAAGGTAATGGTAAGCTTTGGCAGGGGTTTTGTTTTTTGTGAGGTTTTGGGGGGGGCTATGTGGCCATGTTCTAGAAGAATTTCTTCCTGACGTTTCACCAGCATCTATGGCTGGCATCTTCAGAGAATGCTTGCCTGGAAAAAGTGGGTATATATATATACTGTGTGAGCCTGGGAATGCAGGAGTGATTTGCATGTGTATTGTTGTGTGCTGATGGCAGGCCTCAGGCTGGGAGGCTAATGCAAAAGAGGTTTTTGCTTTGTTTTGTTACCCAGCAACATGACAGTGAGTTGTCTAGGAGGCCCTTCTCTCTATCTCATCACCCTCAGATGTATGGGGACACAGGGCAGAGCCTTCTCAGTGGCTTCCCCAAGGCTCGGAAACTCCTTTCCTGGAGAGTGTAGATTAGCCCCCTCATGATATCCTTCCAGAAAAAAGTGAAGATTTTGTTTTCTTTTATTTTGATAGCCCTTTGGGAACTGACCCCTAGTGGGGATAGGTCTAAGAATAATGTTCTCTAGTAAATTTTTGTTTGTTGGTTGGTTGTTGCTTTTTTAAATAAGTTCTATTGAAAGCTTAATTATATTTTAACTTTTCTAGTAATGTGAAATGTGAAATTTTGTTTGTATCTGTTTGAATTTCTGTAAGATGCCCTGAGTCCCAGGGTTGGGGGAAAGTCAGGATATAAATGTAAATAGGAGGAGGGCAACAACCATCACATCAAATGATAACTTGTTTGAGTACAGTAAGAAGCATGATTGTCCATTTCTCCGTAATTATAGACCCAGAGAACAGAAAAAGCCAAGTTTTCCATTCTGGCTGTGTTTTCATATTACTTACAGTCAACCTGGTGATTTCACAGTGGAGACTGGGCGAGTCACTAAAGCCGAGTCCAAATGCTTGGATTCTGCTATGTTCAGAAATCCATATATCACAGAAACTGCCACTGAGTAGAGCTACGATCTCCACAGGGTTCTCTGAAAGGAAAACAAGCATGTGCCAGTGAGAGGTGTAAACATGCAAATAAGTTTGTATTCAGTTTTCATTGCTTCTTTTTATGCTCAGGCTTCAACAGCAGGCACATGTCCTTTGAAATGCTACTCAGTGCTTTTATAAGTTACAAAGCAGAGAATCAGCCCAAGAGCCTAAGTTCTTAATAAAAGCAGTGCACATTCAAGTATGGAAAAGACAGGCTCTTTTCCCTACATCTGAAGATACCAAATTTTGCTGCAAGAAGGGAAACTTTAACAAGAGGGTGCTAATGGACTGGGATTTAACCCTTGAGGTTTCTAGCTCCAACAAATATACAATTTCATTTGGACTACAAATGGAAAGTTTTACCTATACAGCACCTAAATGTTTCTCCAAATGTAACATTACAGGGTCTTCTTGAAAAATTCAATGTTCTTTGCCTAAGAAAGTGACAGTTAGCTTTGCACAGGACAGGGACAACTTGGGTCCCATGAGAAGTTACTTTTCTGTAAATAATGGAGCAAAAAAATTATTATCTGTCTTTTATTGCCCTTTGTCTTTAGTCCCCACATGGCCAAGAGGAGCGGACTCTGCCTGCCTTGAGATCCCTGCAGACCATCTTAACTGACAACAGAAATAACATCTGAGACAAAAATGTAAGACTCATCACTCTATACTGTTTTTAACATCTTTGCCTAATAAAGAAGCCAGTGAAGTTTTGAAAGCTTGCATGATTTATTTTGTGCATTTTGATTGCCAATAAAGGTATCACTCTTTTGTGGATTTTGGAATCTGGAGTCTTTCAAATATGTTGCACTTGAAAGGATCCCAGAAGTATTTATGTGAAGAGAAAATGTGTCAGAAATGTTACTCTTTTTAAGTCTATACTGTGAGCAAGCCTGAAGACTCCTGTTCCAGCCTGCTCCTGGGGATGTTCCTTGAAATTTATTTCATAAGCCATCCATTGTAAATTGATAGATTCACTTAAAAAAGTGCCACAGCTTATTTTTGTAACAGCAAAAGACAGGAGATATATGAGAATTCCCATTAGCACTAATGTTCCTCTCAGTGTGCAAACTGTACCAGCCATCTTGGTTCTGCAAAGTCATTGTTTGTAGTTCAGATTAATAGAAGATTGACATGGGATGAACGCTAGCTAAAGCAGAGTGGACTCCAACAGGGTAAGTGTGTATGAAGCTCATGGTCAGGGAATATATTATCCTTGAATTACTACTCAAATCTTCCACTATAAAAGTCTCAGTTTACCCCCCCTCTCCCTCCTTCTCTCTCTATACCTTTAGCACAAAGCAAAATAAACAGTCATATTCAGAGAACAAGAAAAATAAGATCCTCTGTAACTTCATGCTCAAGTCATAACTTGAAAGCTGCCTTGGGTCCCTTCTGGGAAAAAAGTGGCATACAAATGGAATGAAATGAATAGAGCTCATTTTTTCCATGCAGAAGGGCTCTGATTCTGTCTCAACAAAAATATAGTTTTAGGAAGCAGAACTGGGGCAAAAATTTCTGTCCAATGTTTTGAAACGCTGAGGCCCAGTAGAGCAAACAGTACAAGACTAGATGAATCAAAGGACATTTTCCAATTTTCACAAGAGAGACCTTATTGGCAACTAGTATAATGTTTAATATGTGTGACATAATGTTATACTGTTATCATTATACTCATTATACTGTGCTAGATGATGATGATGATGATGATGATGTTCATCATCATCATCATCATCATCATCATCATCATCATCATCATGGTGATAATGACAATGATGGCAATGATGCCACAATAACAGTCTTTCTCTTCCCCCACTTCCTCAGTCAGAGATATATCAGATTGTTAAAGAGCTAAGGGATCTTTTCTTTTCTGTATATCTGTAGTATTGGTTTGTCCCTAAACGAAAGCCCTTGTTGTTAGAAGCCCTACAGTCCAATGTTCATGGTCAAAATTCTCTCTCTCTCTCTCTCTCTATTTCATTTTTATTCCACCTTCTCCCAGAAAGAGATCCAAGGTGGCTCACAAATAAAAACACTTTAAAAACACATTCAATAAAAATTAAAAACATCAAATGAAAACAATATAAAATTGCATACATTAAAAATGACAGTACCCAACTCATATACCAAATACCCCATATAAAGCTATCCCATGATTATATAATAATAGACTGCCTGAATAAAACTGTTTTTTTCCTTGCTGACAAAAGGCAAGAAGGGGGGGGGCAGCCTAGCTTTCCATGGAAGGCAGTTCCAGAGGTTAGGAGCAGCTATGGAGAAGGCTCTCTCTCGTCTCCTCACCAGGTGAGTCTGCAATGGTGGCAGGGCCAAGAGAAAGCCTTCCCCTGGAGATCTTAGGGCTCTAGCAGGGTCATATGGGGAGATACAGTATCTCAAATAATTTGGACCTAAGATGTATAGGGCTTTATAAAAATATCCTCCTAATACTCTTATCTTTAAAACTTTCAATGTTCAGTATCTCCACCCCTCAGCTATTATACATTTTATGCTCTATGATATTGCTATTTTAGTTATCATGGCAAATTACCCATGAGGATAATATTCCAGTGAGCTAGACTAATGTTTCCTTCTTTGATGAGCCGCCATAAAATAACAAGACCAGATACGTATATACAGAGGAGAATAAAGGGCCATTTATTTGACCTATTCAAATACTAATAAATTTGACTTTTGGGGGAAAGTCCCCCTTGAGCATCCTACTGTGTGTCCAGCTGGAGAACCAGGTGTCACCATCTGGGCAAAACACCAGGCCCCAAGGTAAATCCAAGATCTTGGACTGAACCCTCGGTCTGGCCTATTGGAAGGCAAATATAGGGTACTCTCTCTCAAAATCCCACGAGTTTGTGTGAGAGAGAAAATCCCTCATTTCGGCCCCAAAGGCAGGCTCCTTTCCAAACACCCGGCCCCTTGACCTGTAAAGGCTGTCCCAGAGCCCAACTTTTCACCCAAAGGGGTGCCAATGGTGAACACCAAACTAATCATATTTTCCCTCCTCACTGCCCCCCTGGTGACAATGACAGCAAATTTTCCAAGTCCCAATATGAACAGAATGGGGTAGGCAAAAAGAAAAACAAAACAAACAAAAAACTCCCACATATAATGGAGATAAAAATTCCTACCCGGACCTGAAGCAACAAGCTAAGCTCACTCTGGATATATATATATATATATATATATATATATATATATATATATAATTCATTGGAAACCTCCCAAGTCCTAGTCCAAGACTCTAACAAAGGGGAGTCCAAGTGATTCTGGGGGAGGCTGGGGGCATTTCCCCATGCCACTCTGAATGAAATTGTACTTCAGTCTCCAAATTTCTAGCATTTCAGATACTGAGAAACTGAAAATTGTTCACACACAGAAATCTTATATTTGCCATGTTCTCATTCCTTTGGTAACTTTATCTGACCCTTTTCATCAGATTCTTAAAGTGTATTCCAAAATGCTTAATGGCATTTTATGTTATTAAAATGCTAGAAATTTCAGAACCGGAGGAAAATTTCATTTTGGAGAGGGAGCAAAATTCTTATTTGGGAGGGGTAATGCCATGATTTTTCTACACCTTTGCACTATGCTAACTTGCAATATTTTTAAAAAATTTCTCAAGCTGCTAATAGAATCTAATTTTTGCAATTATACTTCTTGACTACTAATGTTTGACAACTTGTGCCATGATTTTTTTTTTTAAAAAACAACCTTATAAATATAAGGACATGAAAAAAACCTTTCTAGGTCAAAAAAAGAAAAAGGTCCAGCTGGGAGAGGAACTTATCACTTAGGGCCAGAACAGACTGGCAAAATATGCCAGCTTCCTGGCAGCTTGGGGGCATGGTGTATGCATGACAGACACCTCCAAAATTTACATGGTAGCAGCTTTTCAGCACTCTGGTGCGTTTTGATGCCACATGATGCAGGAGTGCTGAAAAACATGCCGGCGGAAGAAAGAGCATGCTTTTTCTGGCACAAAAAAGGAGTGGCATTTTGCTGCTTCTTTTTGTATGGGAAAGAAGCCAGATTGGGGCTGCAGCGTGCGGTTTCCAAAACCCAATCCAGTGCTCAAAGGGATGGCATCACACTGGCCTGTTTCCCCCCTAAGTGTGCCCAGCTGAATGTTTCTGGGAAGTTCAGAAGCAGAGCATACAAAGGCAGCAGTCCTTCTGCAGTTTGCTCCAGAGATTAGTATGACTGTGCCTACTACAAGTGGGACTGTCATTCATCATCTATTTAACTGCTTGTCTATCACTGCTTGTTACTGGGAATCAGGATCATGGTATTGCATGTCATAATTCATAGGGCTTTTCCTTTATGATCTGTTTTCATAGGAATGCATCCAGGCAGGTACTAAGGCTTTTGCAATATGATTTATTTTTTCATTTTTTAAAGATATGATTTATTTATATTTTTGTTGAAGGTGTTTTCATGTTAGTGGGACATTTATTTAATGGTTGATGAAAGAGTACTGGAACAGTTAAAATGATGATTTCCAGCCGTATATGGTTATTCTTCAACAATTCTGACTTAAGTTTGAAAGCCATTAAGAAAACAGATTAATGACACCCTGCTTATATAACAGCCAGTTATATAAACAGTGTTACTTTCTCTGTGTACTTGCAGGAAGGCAGTAGCAGTGTAGGGGAAGACAGCTGCTGGCTATGACTGCCTCTTTCTCAAATACCTATCCTCAGGAAAGTGGGAAGGGTGGCCACAGAATCATAGCACTACAGAAAGGGTGCCTTAGGCAATTCTCTATGCCACTGGACAGACTGTGATAATGGCACTCCATGCCTTTATCTATGAATCAAGTGGCATCCAGCTAACAAAGGCCATTGAACCACTAAAAGAAAAGAGTTATGTAAGATCAGGGGAGACATCTTTTGCCGATCAAGTTACATTTGAATTAAGAGATATGTCAAAACATCTGGAAACTTTGGGATCCAGAGGTATAAAAATATGTTTTTACCAACTTTGTTCTCTTTCCAAATCATTCCTATTCTGGTTCTGTATCACTGACATGAGCTTGAGGAAGGGTTAGTAGAGATTGATCCCAGAAAGCAAGACACCTGGTTTGGTTTCCTCAGCTGTGAAAACCTTTGGAAGAGAACATCTGTCTCTGTATACATGTGAACGGGCCATTTAGTTTTCTTCAGTTTATTCATTGCTCCACTTTCCACAGGAGGAACACAGGGACAGGATAAATGGACAGGAGCTGGAAGCTCCTGGTTGGTGAGACCTATCACAGTACAAAGGGTCATCACAAAGGAAAGGTCTAAACAGATGACATTTTCCAACCCAGGTCAACTACAGTATGTGAAGTCATTGACAGTACTTTGGTTCAGTGGACTCCCCCTCTCCATAAGCAAGCTTCCAAGCAGACATGTATGATCTTTCATGGTAAAGTCAAGATGTTAATGTATGAGAAATCTGTTGTTAAACTGTGAATCTAGCAAGTTGTATCCCCTTTTAAATGTCATTATTTTGATTGTCTCCCTGAACTTTCCCAAATTTATTTTATCATTTATTTTTATGAAAACATTTTAATCCCATCTAATATCACAAGATGTCAGCATAGCATACAGAAAATGTATCAATTAAAGCATATCAGAATGATTTTAAAAAAATAAAATATTAAGAAATAATTTAAATAGTTGAAAAGCATATGAAAGAATTTAATGGCTAAAACAGTTTAAAATGGTTTAAAAGAATGTATCTGTGAACTATGTGAGCAAAATCATTAGACACATAAGAGAAAAAAAAAATACACATTTTACTTGGTTGCACATTTTAACTTTGTGCCAGAATGAAGATACCAGTCAGGACTCAGAAGGAAATGTATTCTACAAGTCAGTTGGAAAGGTCCCATCCCATAACATCACACAAATTGCTGACGGATCTTCAGCAGATGGGAAGGAAAAAGTGGTTCAATCCTGCTTTTTCCAAAAAACTGGCTGAAACCCCACTGTACTCATGGCTTGCTCCCAAGGTGGGCTGAATATTCACAGCCTGGCTGCACAGCATGGTGTCAAGCTGTTCCACTGGGTGATTTTTTAATTGCTGCCCCACCATGCATGTATATTGTCAGATAGACACACCGCCTGCAACCTCCAATTAACTCTCACATCCTGCCCAGATGCCATTACATTGGATGGCTGCTCCTTTGATTGTCAACACAGTTGCACTTGAGATGCCTTACCTGTACAGTGCATTGGTGTATCAGTGTGATAATACACCAATTGCATCAACGAGTGATACATTGGCAAAACACAATTATGGAGCCCCCCTCCCATACATATCAGAATATCCCAGCTTCTTTTTGCTCTTGGTTTTAGTCCCGAGCGTAGCTTCAATTCAGTTTGCATTTGCTTTCAACACATGCATATCTAAATGCCTTACTTTCAAAACAGCCAGAAGCTGCTTTGTTTTGCCCATGTGTTTCAACACAGAGTGAGACATCTACTGTTTCTTAGATCCACCTGATTATTCCACCACTAGTGTATTTTACCAGCCAAGATGGAAAGGGATCCAGCTTATACAGTGAGATGGCATGATTCAAGAGTCCTGTACACACATTCTTTTCTTCTCTTCCCCTTCTCTTCAAAATTGTGTTTAAAAAGGACAGAAACATAAAAAATAAAATAAATTGGAGAGTTAAGCTGATAAAGCAATAGGAAAGGGAGGCAGGATGGAGTATGCTGGGAAAGAGGATCCTGGTCTGGCAATGGTTCCAATAGTGATTGCAGATTGGGACTGCTCTCAGGCAAAATGATCTGAATAGACTAGAAAGCTGGGCCAAAGCTAACAAAATGAAATTCAACACAGAGAAATGTAAGGTACTGCACTTAGGGAGAAAAAATGAAATGCACAGATATAGGATGGGAGACACATTGCTGAATGAAAGTACATGTGAAAGGGATCTAGGAGTCCAAGTAGATGATAAGTTGAACATGAGTCAACAGTGCGATGCGGCAGCTAAAAAGGCCAATGCAATTTTAGGCTGCATCAATAAAAGTATAGTTTCTAGATCAAGAGAAGTAATAGTGCCACTGTATTCTGCTTTGGTCAGGCCCCACCTGGAATATTGTGTCCAATTCTGGGCACCACAATTCAAAAAGGACATTGAGAAACTGGAGCGTGTCCAAAGGAGGGCGACTAAAATGGTGAAAGGTCTGGAAACCTTGCCCTATGAGGAGCGACTCAGAGAGCTGGGGATGTTTAGCCTGGAGAAGAGAAGATTAAGAGGTGATATGATAGCCCTGTTTAAATATGTGAAAGGATGTCATATTGAGGAGGGAGCAAGCTTGTTTTCTGCTGCTCCAGAGACTAGGACCCGGAACAATGGATGCAAGCTACAGGAAAAGAGATTCCACCTCAATATTAGGAGGAACTTCCTGACAGTAAGGGCTGTTCGACAGTGGAATGCACTCCCTCGGAGTGTAGTGGAGTCTTCTTCCTTGGAGGTCTTTAAACAGAGGCTGGATGGCCATCTGTTGGGGATGCTTTGATTTGGATTTCCTGCATGGCAGGGAGTTGGACTGGATGGCCCTTGCGGTCTCTTCCAACTCTATGATTCTATGATTCTATGATTCAATATGTATGCATTTCATCTCATTAACATGATAGTGGCAAGAAAGGGGGCTCGTGACATCTCTTTGGCTGCATTAACACTGCAGAAATAACCCAATTTCACACCACTTTAACTATCATGGCTCAATACTATGGATTTATTGGGATTTTAGTTTGTTATTGCACCTGAGCTCTCAGACAGAAAAGACTAAATGTCTCACAAAACTAGAGTTCCCAGAATTCCATAGCCTTGAGCCATGACAAAGCGGTATCAAACTGGATTATTTCTGCAGTGCGAATGCAGCTTTCCTCTTGCTGCAAATTTGCAGGTGGGACTCTCTGTACAACTCCCTCCCAGCTGTGGGTGCTTGGGAGGAACCCTGAGCATAATGACCCAACCACCACATAATTCAGGATGCCAGGCTATATGTGTTTACTATACTGTATGTCTTCTTAAGTGCAGTAGGACTTCTTATTTACAGGTAATTGCTTTTAAATTTGTTGCTTTAATGTTTTATAGTACTCAGATACAGGGCTGACTGGTTCCTAATGCTGTTCTGTAGACTTTGGCTGTCATGCTAGAGATCTTAAAAGAATAAGAGTTCTTTAAATGGGACAGACGATTCCAAGAGTTAAAGTGAATATGTTCTGCCACTGAAAACATTTCCTTTGTTCTCTTATTTGCTATTATTACTATTTTTAAAACCTATCAACAGCATTAGCAGCACCATTAAACAACAATATTATATTTACAAAGAAACAGTTTTCTGCTCATCAGCATTCATCAGCTAGTTCAGTAGTTGTGCAATACCCAGAACTATTTGGAAGGCAGGATGAACAGTTTTGATAAATGATATGTAGTGCATAAAAATAAAAGCTTCATTATGTTTTTCATGTGATTTTAATAGCACTGCCCACAATTCCCTGCTGGGTTTTTTTCCAACCCTTTTTTAGAATTAAAAAAACACAGCTACTAAGAATTTACCATTTCTAATACACAAAGACACACACAGAGAGAAAGAGATCTAGAAATAACTTCTAAGTCACACTTTGGCCCGTTCCGCACGGGTGTAAAGTGCGTCCTGGGGACATACTAGGGTTAGGGAAAGTGCGTGCCTTATGCACGCACCTAACCCTAGTACGTCCCCAGGACGTACAAAATGGTGGTGCCCGTTCCACATGGGGGCCACCATGACTGCATCACGACCGCACCGCCTCCAAACGGGGTGGTGCGGAAGTGATGTAGTGGGGGCGCCCTTTCCGCGGCCCCGGAAGAAGCTCCGTTTTGGAGCTCCTTCCAGGATTTGTGTAACTGGCGCAGCCTCTACATGGCTGTGCCAGCGACGCAAATCAAAAAGGGGCTGAGTGGCCCCTTTCTCTGCATCCCCGCCGCCGTCGGGTGTCTTTGGGGCATGAAGCCCCAAGGACACCCCTTTCCAGGCTGCGAGGAAGTGGCCTTTTGCCACTTCCCCGCGGCCTGGAAAGCAATGGATCGGGGCCTCAGAGGCTGCTGCTGTGGCAGCTGAGGCCTCGATCCGGCGGGGAAAGGGCCAGTTACAGGCCGCCCCAAACGGGTGGTCTGTAATGCGCCCAAGGCTGCATCTGCACTGCAGAAATAATCCAGTTTGACACCACTTTAACTGCCATGGCACAATTCTATGGAATCATGGGATCTGTTGTTTGTTGTGGTACCAGAGTTCTTTGACAGAGAAGGCTAAATGTCTGACAAATCGCAGAATTCCATAGCATTGATCAATGGCAGTTAGAGTTGTGTCAAACTGGATGATTTCTGCAGTGCGGATGCAGCCAAAGTGTTTTCTGTTAATGATTAGGGTTTCTGGTCCCATTCTTATCAATGGTCACTACACTCCCTTATTTAAACCTCTGGTAAATGACAGCAATTCACACTGTCATTTCCAAGGTATGCTGGATCTAAAGGACTGAAACCTGTGAATGGCAATGAACTACTTCAGAAAATACTCCTGGCACTTGTTGATGAAGGGTGACAAGGTATTGATCAATTTTCACTTCTTCTTATGGTTCTCTGTGCATGCACATGGATAAATACCCCCCTCTCTTACACACACACATACACACAATCTGCACAAGAGTTCTGGAGGAACAGAATGTCATCTTTGGATCCAGACAAAGGTCACAAAATATGACTCCATCCTCACATTTGTTTAAATTATTGTCCATGGCAAATGGATCAGGGCCATGGCAACTGCATGCCGTAGCCCCTATTTGGGGTTTGGGGCCCCAAAAAGAAGCGGCAAAATGCCATCACGGCAGTGGTTTTTCCAAATTTCTGAGACACAACTCATGTAAACGCCACATTGCAGAAACTCCATGAAACAACCCATTGTGTGGTCAATGGGGTGACATAGGGGTGTGTGGCATGCATATGCCATGCCCCCATACCATCCCAAAACTGGCGTTTTTTGCTGATCTGCTTTGCATTTAAATTACTTTTATTTCACCTTACATCCCCTGTGCTCCAGATGTGTTGGGCTCATGACAGGCTAGGGATCATTTTGGTTGTGGATAATGGGAGCTGTTAATCAACAATTCTGGAGTGTGCCATGTTGAGGAAGGATGTATTACATGAATTTGACATATTGAAATACAACTATATGAGATAGCTAGACGTTCTAATGCCTTTGGGAGATGGAGAATTTGTACGTTTTATCTGTTTCAGTGGGTCATACAAATCTAACCATGAAATGCCTTCTTATTCAATGTTTCACATGTCCGTAAGCCATTTCTGGAGCAACAAATCTGTTCTGCCAGTCCAGTGGTGCGTGGGGGATATATACTGCAAAGAAAAGTAGAAATTCAGTCCACATCAGAAAAGCAATACTAGTTTAAATTGGAACCTGGTGATTTTTGTGCTCTCTGGACAAAACTGACCAATGTGCACAACTCAGTTATATGTTGAATGCTAAAATGCAGCTGTCACATCATTTAATCTAATGATTCCCCTCCCCTGAAAGCAAAGTGTGATCTGGTGGGATGTGACCTTGCTATACTTTCGAGACTACAATGTCTTTCTAACAAATTAGTGGACCATCTTTAGACTGTGTGTGTGCTGCAGAAGTGGAGTTTCAAAAGAGCCTTTCCCTGTATTGTGACAGTGGGCTTGTTTAAGAGTATTTGGAGCTGCTGCTATGGACTGCCGAGACTGGCTGGGGTCAAGAATGTAGCCGAGATGCCTGTTCGTATAATGAAGCCTCTGCTGTTTCATTACTTCTGAAACTAGTAGCTTTCAGCTTCAGCAACCTCAGGGATGTTACCCTTAGCAATGGCCTTTACCCAAAGTGTCAGGCATTTAAAAAAAGTTAACATACTATTGTATGTGATGTGTAGATGAATGTACCAGATCTCTACATTTCACACTCAGTCCCATTTACAACACCTATTGAGATGATGCAAATACAGAAATAGTTGGGATTAGTTTATCCAAAAGTAGAGTTAGGCAAAAATGCCCTATAGTCACCAGATCCTATCTGATCTTGGAAGCTAAGCAGGGTATTTGCTGGCAAGTACTTGGATGAGGTAGTATCAATGAATATGTAGGCTGTATTTCAGAGAAAGGAACTGGCAAAACCATCCCTCAGTATTCCTTACCTAAGAACAAGTCATGGAAATTCCATTGTTCTCTGAATCTCTGCATTATTTCATACTATGTGGTAGTACTGTTGCCCCTTAAAAGAACCTGTTCTCCCATTTTCAAGAGGGTTTGGAAAGGGAAAAAATGAAAGGGTGAAAATGCTAATGGAGAAAGGGATTAAAAGAGATAGCAATCTGAAGCCTATATTGTTTCCTGGTTTATTGAATGCTGAAAGGGCCACATCCCCATTGCCAGGGACGTACCCTTTCCAGAATGCCTGGTTACTTATTGACACAGCAGGTAGCATGGAAAATATTGAAAATTTAGGCCCCTTTGTGTCTGATATATTGCCAGTGCATACAATACTATCCCAGATCCCAAATCTAAGGACTCCTCAGTTGCAGTTCTATATAACCTTATCTCATATTAAGCTCCATTGCACTGCAAGACATGCTGTTTCAAAAGATACTGGTCAAGAGCAAGGCAGTTGGTAAAGATTGGTGACCATCTTGATTTGGAATGGGTTAGAAGCAGCATCACTCCTTTTAAAAACTCGTTTTTCTCTCCAAGGCTTCCCTTCCTTTTACCACTGACAACTAAAAAAATTCTTCTCTCTAGCTCCATTTAGATGTATGTATTCATACTTAGCCATTTCAAAGTTTGCTACCCACAATAGCTGGTTCACCTCATTCACTATGATCTTTAATACCACTGTAGAGGCCAAGTTGATATCATGCAGGTCTCTATTTATTTATTTTTCATGTCAAAGGAGCATTGCATAGTGCACAAATCAGAGGTTGCACTTGCAAATTTATCATTATGATATGCTGTCTTGGCAAGCTATTTAAGCCTTGAAAAACAACTTTCTCTTTGGTAAATTCATCCAATTTAGTGTCTCTAACTGGCACTTTGCACTCTATTTATGTTACCTGCTGACTGTAAGAAACCCAGCCTGTTACAGGTAGTGCATCAAAATCCTTGACCTGAAATTCCACCTGGGCTATCATCGTCTTCCACTTATGGTTCACATTAGATTTGCCACATCTGTAACGTATAGTGTACTATTAAACGGATTTAAGTGGTTTGAACTTAGCTGCTATTCTAGGTTTCTCCTGCTTCCTTGTGTTTTCTTAAATGGGTTTGCTGTATGAAGCATCATTTCTTTCTGGTAATGCTTTACTCCATTTACAGCAGTTGCTTCCAAGGAAAGACAGACATTTATTGAGAAACTCTTGATAAGGGTACAATCAACACTACTTGAGAATCCCTGCTCTACCAAGTTGTTATAATTTTAAAGCTGAATATACTATTGTGACTGAATGATAATATGTGGTTTATAAAGGATGTTCAAATAATTAGATGTGTTTGCACACATTAAAAGACCAATAATTTGCAGGATCATCAGGATTCTCCACATCCCCCCATTTTTGATCTGCATGTGAAGGGGCTCTGTGAACATCAGGTTGGAGGGAAAGCCAGTTTGTGCTGATACAGGAGAAACTAGTTTTTTGCACCTAATCTAAATCCCCAAAGAATTTATTTACTATAAATATTTATACTATAAATATTCAGAAATTCGTTGGGCAGGCAGAGGGATCAGTTTGAAATGTGGTGAGAGACATTTTCTTTTTTAGTGATGTAAATCTGTTAGGTTTGAAACTTCTTCATGCTGGCATATATCTGTTTAAGAACATAGCTTTGCCCCTAAAACCCAAAATTACAAAGATATGTGTTTGTTAATCCTAGCAGCCTTTAAAAATAGATGTTTTCCAGTTGTTTGTTTCAAGGAATTGTTTTCCCTGCTTTGCATTAAAGCAAATAAACTAATCACCAAAATGACCCAACTTCTCTTATTTGATTTTAGAGGTACAATATAGATTACAAGTCACACAATCTCCTAGGTTTCTTACAATAAAAAATTGAAGTCCTTTTAAAATTTCATTTCTATTGACTTTTGTAGCTATCAAGCTAATAGACTTGCTGCAATCTAGCCAGATACTTGGAAGGAAAGTAATGGAAACTAGAACAATAGAAATGAGAGCAATAGCAATGATTTTGTTTTTCCCCAAAAAATGTCTACATTTATTTCACCTACTAGAGGAAAAAGATGCATAGTCTGAATTTGTTGTCAGCAGGTTCCCCATCTTCTAATACTTTTGTTTAAAATGTGTAGACAAAGAAAGGTTTCCACTGTTTTTCCACTGGTTTAATACTGGCTGTGCCCTTCACAGGATTGCAATGCATGGATTAGATATATCAAACGTATTATCTGTGTAGCAATTCACTCAGCAGAACTGTTTAAACAAGTTTGCTGCAGGGATCTGAGAACTAGTACTGTTTGATCTCTAGGTACGTTGGGATGAAAAATGATTCTCTAGGCACAGCTACTAAGCAGTTCAGGCTCCAGTGCCATTGGAGCAATGAATACACTTCAGGTTTTGATTTGAACTTTAAGGCCTGTTACAGGCCCGTTACAGACGGGCCATATAATATGCGCGGAGCGCGTACTAGGGTTAGGAAGGGGCGGTGCTTCCACACCCCCCTAATCCTAGTGCGCGCTCTGCGCACACAAAATGACAGCGGCCATTCCACACGGCCGCCACCATGACGACGTCACGACTGCGCCGCCTCTATACGGGGCAGCGCAGACGTGATGTCGTCGCTCTGTGCCAGGTCACTTAGTGTGCCCTTAGCGTGGAGCAGGAAGGAGCTCCGTTTCGGAGCTCCTTCCTGGTTTGCGCCGCTGGGCGCAGCCTTCACATAGCTGCGCCCAGCGGCGCAAAGGAGAAAGGGGCCAAGCGGCCCCTTTCTCTTCCTCCCTGCCGCCACGGAGTGTCCTTGGGGCTTGAAGCCCCAAGGACACCCCTTTCCAGGCTGCGGGGAAGCGGCCTTTTGCTGCTTCCCCGCAGCCCGGAAAGCGGCAGATCGAGGCCTCAGCGGCTGCTGTTCTAACCGCTGAGGCCCCGATACCCTGGGGAAAGGGGCAGGTGCAGACCGCCCCAAACGGGTGGTCTGTAACCTGCCACAGACTGCCAAAATAAAGCTGCTTCGGGTCTCTTTGGAGGTATGCTGTTTAAATGATACATGCACCCTAAGAATCCAGAAGCTTCACCAAAGCTGCACTCCAGTGCTTAGGAATGGAGTGTGACTTTGGCGCGATCTCCGGACTCTTAGGACCCATGCATCATTTAAATAGCATGATTTGTATCATAGAGGATACTAATGTAAGAAAGAAACTTCACTTAATATTGTATATGATTACTATAGGCCGAATCCTATATGCACAATATTGGAAAAGAAAGGAGATCCCTAGTGAAACAGAATGGCTAAGTAAATTATGGGAAGCAAAAGAAATGGATGTACTAACGGAGAGTATGAAAAATAAAGATGTCAAAAAGATATCTGTAAGATGGGAAAGCTTGGAATCATATTGCGGCATAAAGTTATGAAGAATAGAAGACTCTTAGAAAAGGATAGTGGATTTAGAGAAATTGATATGTATGTTTAAACTAGGATTGATTACTTTTTACTTTATAGGAGGACCCAGTGTATGTATGATACAAAGGCTATTGTTTCTTTTGAATATAGATTTAGTGGAATGCGTAATAATATCACTTAGCTGTTTACCGCAGATTGTGTTGGAAGTGCATGAAGCTTTCGTATGACATGAAAGGATATGCATATTAGTGTTTTGTTATCTGTTATTTGTTTACCATGTTTATGTTGAGTATTGTCAAATTTTGTAATGTTCTTTATTTTATTTATGTTTGTTTGATGTACGAATAAAATTAAAAAAATAATAATAAATAGCATATTTCCAAAGAGACCCGAAGCAGCTTTATTTTGGCAGTCTGTAACAGGCCTAAGTGAAGCATCCAAAATACAGAGCCTATTTTGGAGATAGAGTACAACACTTGGACTAGAATCTACAATAAAGCTGGGAAGGATTCTTCAGCACACTGAAGCTGGAATCTCCAGGGTCCACTGTTACATTTGTGCAACATGGGCTTGTCAACACTGATGAAATGAATTATCTGTTCTTGATTGTTGAAACTAACTATGGTGGGATACAGACCGCTCCAAAAGGGTGGTCTACCGCCGCCTCCATTTCCACCAGCAGGAAGCCTCAGCCTCCAAATGGCGAGGCTTACTGGCAGCGGAAAAAGAAGCTGCAAAAAGCGGCTTCTTTTTGCTGCATGCAAGTGATGCTGCAATGCGCCATTGGCGCACTCGCGACGTCACCTGGGCGCCGTGATGTGCGGACGCTAACCATCTGTTATGTCAAAATGGCAGCGCCCATGTGAAGAGGGCACCACCATTTTGTACATACTCCATACATACTAGGGTTGCGGGCATCTAAAAGAGACGCCCCCGGGCAACCCTAGTACATACGGAGTACATACTTGGGTGCCCATCTGTTCAGGGCCACAGTGAATACTTCAATCCTATTTCACTGTATACATGAACATACAGCCTTCTGTAGCATCACTGTCTGAGTCTTTAAATATTTGATCTGTGCTAGTAAAGTTGTTCTTGTTTGCTCTTGGTACAGACTGCAAGGCTGTTCTGTTCTGAAGGGAAGGAAAACTCTTTGGCCAAAGAAAGATTGTTTTCCAGGATACAGGATTTGACCCACAGTTCATGTTAACTCAGGGTTGATGTGGTGGTGCTGATATCTCAGTTCTCTTCCTTGCTAAGAATAGTACATCAGTACTTTATTCCACAGTTTTACTTTTTCTGCAGTGCTAGCTGGATCCTATATAATTTAATGCAGTTGTTGTTTTAAATTAATATCATCTTGCTGCAGCTCCTGTATAAGAGCAGAACACAATCCAAGATGAGAAGGATAAATGGCACAGTTTATAACAATCATTTTGTTTAGTTTAATTTAAAGAGGATGATGTAATTCATTAACTACTGTTAACTGCTGTTATAAATAGGTATATAAGAAGCAGTTTGGCTCCATCTGAAAGCAAAGAACATGACATTCAGAGAGAGGTTGAAAAATGTAGTGAAATTAATAGACATGTTTCCATTTTAACTTGAGAAGTTTCCTTCACCAGTATGGAGATGAGAAATAAACATCCAGAGTTAAACAGGATTTCATTTGCATCTCTTTTTCATACATAAGACATGTTTAATAACTCTCATTTGTTTTTCCTATAACTCTCCCTCCCTCTTGAATTCTACAGTGGAACTGAAACTAACATTCAGAGAACTCTTAAACTGTCATTACCATATGGAAAACTAATTTGTCCCTATTACTCCTCATTACCTTTCATTTTGCAGTTGTTCCCTAGAGTATTATACAGTGCCTACCATTCACATGTACATTTGTTAGCTATGATCTTTTCCCCCCTATTAAAATAGCCACTGTGGTCAGTGTACACAAATTACTGGCTAGCCAGATTTGTTAGCCATGGTAATTGAATTCCCTTTTTAATTACAGAAGGTAATGACATTTTAAGTATCTTATACAGTTGTTGGCAGGTGTTTTTAAATTTTAATGATGTTAGAAAGTAATATTAAGAAGGTCCAATTTTTCTGGAGGATGTCAAACTTTAGAGGTGCCTTTCATCTGTAAATGGCTACATTTTTGTTAGAGGATAACTCTGCAAATATGGCTGGACAATTATTGCACTGAAATAAAACAGGGTGAGGCCTTAAGGATTGCTACAAGTTATATATTAATTCTGGGGAGTTTAGATGTGTTTTAAATCTATGATATGTAAATGTTATATGATCTGTAGTCATTGCAAAACAGGAGATAGGTTTAAAGGTGCCCAGTGGATGGATGGTTTATTAATAATTTAAACACACACACACATTTTGGCTGATATATGTTGCCCAAGGTCTTTTTCATGGGCCATATAAAATTACAAAAAGAGACAATGCATAACTACACAGTAAGACAAATCATAATTTTCCTGTGTATGAAATCATTACATGTTTAAAAATTCAAAATATTTCCAAAACTAAAACTTTTTCATGGGTGGATGAAACAGTGATACCTTTGCTTTCTGATGGTTCAGTGTGTACAAATTTTGATTCATGCACAAAATATTATGTATAAAATTACCTTCAAGCTATGTGTGTAAGATGTTTATGAAACATAAATAAAGGTTGTGTTTAGACTTGGGTCTCATTTCCAAGATATCTCATGTTTTACATATATGCAAATACAGGTATTCCAAAATCAAATAAATAAATCTTGAATCCAAAACTGTCCTGGTTCCAAGCATTTTGTATAATGAAGACTCAACCTATATTGCATTTTACACCTCCTGTATATACTTGTTTGAAATTTAACTTCAGAAAATTTTAGAGCCAAAACTCTTAGACCAGTTACAAGACAGAAAGAAGAAACATGTGAACCGAGGACCAAAGGCTTCTTTGTGAGCACCTTAAAACGTGTCTCCTGTTTTCTGCAGATTATATTGAGCTTTCCCCAATTTTTGTTTCCTTCATATAATTTGTTGTGTAATTCCCAAGGTCCTGTGTGCACTTGCCTGGGAATTTCTTCTTCTGAATTCAGTGGGATTCACTTCCCAGGAAACAGGAAAAATGCATAGATTGCAATGTAAAAGAAAGTGGCATCCTAAAAGATTATGTCTGCTGTCTGCTGTAGTAGAAACATTTTCTTAGAAACATACACAGTTTAAATAGGCTCTGCTGTAGTAGTTCTGTTTCCAGTAGTCTGAAAACGAAGTCATATCAGAACTTTAGAAATCAAATAAGGGAAGTAGAATAGACATGGGTTGTTTATTGACTTTGCTTGGTGGAAATAGGAGACATTTCATGTATTCTATGGATTTATTGGTGATTCAGCAATGCTGACATGAGAAAGAATCCTGCCTACCCAAAAACATGTTAGCCTTGCTGTGTACAAGGTAAGTATAGATGAAGACGATTATGGTCAGTGGTAGCCAGTGGTGATGGTCCCTTACTTTTCAATGGGGTGATTAATATACAGTCGGCCCTTCTCATACACGGATTTTTATACATGGATTCAAGCATCCACGGTTTGAAAATATTCAAAAAAAGTATACATTTCAAACATCAAACCTTGATTTCCCATTTTTTATAAGGGGCACCATTTTGCTGTGTCATTATATTTAATGGGATTTGAGCATACACAGATTTTGTTATACATGGGGGATCTTGGAACCAAACCCCAGTGTATAACAAGGGTCCACTGTATTCTAGGTTTTACTATGAACTTCAAAAAAGCTATCTCAGGGGCTATGCAGACTGCCTCTTTTACAGCCATATCAGGGCCACAGCAACTGCATGGCACACCCCCAATCTGGCCTTTGCAGTCAGCAAGATACACCTGCAAAGGGCACGATAGCTATGGCATTGCAGCTTTACAGTACTCCTTTGGTGCGGTATTGTGTGGACACAGCCCCAGATGTGTTGCGTGGTGCCATGCCCACTTGGTGGTGGAACCAGTGCATGTGTCATATGGACACTATGTGCTGCCTCCTTCCCCAGGCTGGCTTTTCTTGTCGGTCTGCACAGCCTCTCAGGGTACATTAATGTAGAAATAATTCAGTTTGGCACCACTTTAACTGCCATGACTCCATCCTACAGAATCCTGGGGTTTGTAGCTTTGTGAAGCATCAGCACACATTAGCAGAGAAGGTTAAAAGACCTTGTAAAACTACAAATCCCAGGATTCCAGAGAATGGGCTAAAAGCAATGTCAAACCTTATTATTTCTACAATGGAGATGCACCATAAGATACTGAACCTATTTGGAAAATGGCATTCAAAGCTCTGAGTAGCTCCTTTAAAATTCAGACTACGCTGAAGAGTGTATATGCCATCTCTTCTGACATGAAAGTCACCATATATTACTGACACCCACTTACATGATGTCTGTGTTTGTTTGTCAATTTATGAACGAGGGAAAAAGAAATCTATTTGGAGTGAATAGTATTCTGATGTGTTTTTCTTGAGTTTTACTGAATGCTATTTACTGTCTAACAATAATATAAGTAACACTCCAAAAGAAGAACTACAAAATTTAAATTTGAGTCATCTAAACCTCCCCAAATACATCCCTTCCTCAAATGGGCAGACAGTACAAGCCAAACAAACAAGGTTTTTAATTGTGGGTTGCTTGAGTTAAGACCTGACATTTTTGGCAGACATGGGCACATTTCAGTGAAAATTAGTCTGGCATCAGAATAACTCCCAAAGCCATGCTTCATAATTTGCCAGTTTTCTAGTGCATTTGGTAATCACTGGTATGATAGATTTCCCCCCCTTCCCACCCCTTCAAACACACACAAAAATAATACATAATTGGAAGATCAGATTGCAACCAATTGTGGCCAGGTCGGAAAGCAGCTAACACAATACGTTTCCTTACTTCCTATACCTGTGAAATCCCACTCCATAAGGTGGGGAAAACTGAACAATGGTATGATTTGTGTGTATGGGGATGCGGAGAGAAGGCAGAATAGGGCAAGCCTTAGCAACAACTAATAAAATGTGAGCTGGTGACAGCTAATCAAATCAAAGCCTGGAGATGATAAATAGTCAGTTAGTGACAGTTGGAAGATAGATAGGGTTTCAGTTCAGTCCAGAGAGGGACAATTGTTGTGAGGGTTCCAGTGTGAGACAGGGACAGTAAGGAGTAGAGTCCAAAAGTGAGGGACTCCCTACCAATACATGTCCAGAACTCTGAGAGAGAGAGTTGCTGGAGTGGGAGATCCAGTGGAATTTAATTAGCCTGGTTGGTTAGGGTAGAGATAAGTTTGAGAAGCGAACATAATACAACGATTGTGTGAGTTTTAAATGAAAGTAACCAATTTTCTCTAGAGAGAGAGCGTATAAAAGAAACCGAAACAGTAAAAAGTGTATAAAGCAGCATACGTAAAACATTGTTAAAACTGTTGTTTAAATAAAGTTTTATTGTTGTTGAAGAATGATTCATCTGGAACCTGAATACTTACCATGCTACTAACAATTCAAAACATATTTTGGAGTTAACGTTTCAGTCGCAAAGAGGTGGAAGGATCACAAATTAATAAGAAAAACAGTGTTAAAAGTACAGGTGCTTGTGACTATTAAGTGGCAGTGGTGTGACAGAAAAGAGATAAAGCAACGGAGTGAGAGTGGCGTGAGTGGGACTCACTATGACAATTTGGTGGCAGTGGTGGGATGACAATACTTATGGGGCTGCCACAGTAGGAAAATAGTTGGGTGAGTGGGACTCACCTTGACAAATTGGTGGCAACGGTGGTATAAAAAGGCCCAGGGTACTGTCATCTAACATAGAGGTGGAGAATAAAAGTGGTCTTGATAGGGAGAAATAGCTAAATGTTTCCTCAGATACTGATGGGAGGAGGGGAATCCATCTGTCCAGTTTGGGTTGATCCCCCACCCCCTGCATTGTAGCTCTGTATGACAGTCCCCATCATTCAAGACATCTGTAAATTGCTCAGTTATTTCCTTTACCTTAATGCTTGTTGTGTTTCTTGTTTTGGCATGTTTGCATTGTTGTGGTGGTAGTGGCAAATGTTAAAGCCTATTTCTTTTGTATCTTTTTTTCATTATGAAAGGGAGAGTGCAAATGATAAACCACCAATCTTTTGTAGAAAAATAATTCTAATAAGTTTTTATTTGTAAAGAAAGAGAAATAGTAGGTAATCCACCTTTCTCTTTTGAGAGCAATTTGTTGGGGAAAATTTTATACACACACACACACACACACAGAGAGAGAGAGAGAGAGAGAGAGAGAGAGTCTGTAATGCAAGATGTAACTAAATCAGAATCTTCCATCATTATTTTATAGCTAAGTCTTTTAGGCTTGATATTCTGTACAAATTGGAGATGAAATAGGAAGAGAGAACAATTCTTATTCAGCCTTGGTACATTTTTTTAAAAATCCCATTGTCCAACACTATACAAAACAATATGACAATATGTGCACCACAGGCTACATTTCAGGACTCCTTTCCATCCCTCATCTACAATTACTTCACCTTCTTGTTCCTTAAGCCTTACTTTATTGAAGGATTACTGTATCCTTTATAGCACAAGGATCACTGTATACATAAATACTCAAACAGAGGTGCACTTGACATACAAGTCATGGAAATTCCATTGTTCTATGAATATTTGCTTTATTTAGTGCTGTGTGTTAGCATTGTTACCCCTTAAAAGAACCTCTTCTCCTATTTTCCAGATGGGTAAGAAGGGGAAAGGATGAAAGGGTGATAATGCTAATGGAATTTAGTTAAAGCAGCTCAATTTGTATTGGTTTTTTTAAACAAGTAGTTTACAGAAATTTTTTTTTTAACTTCTTTCATGCTTCGACTTCAGATGACATTTCTCCTCTCAGTTAATGTCTTAAGGTGGTAATGGACTGGATGAAGAAAACAGACTAAAACTGAATCCAGACAAAATGGAGATACTCACAGTAGGGGCCCCTAATCCAGTTACTGGGATACATCAACTCCCCTCAAAGGATTGTGTTCACAGTTGTGGGGGTGCTCCTGGACTCATTGTTCCAGATGTCAAATCAGGTAAATGCGATAGTCAGGAGTGCCTGTTATCAGCTTTGGCTGATACGTCATCTGTGCCCTTTCCTGGAGCCGAGGGGCCTGGAAACTGTGGTACATGTTCTGATAACCTCACGATTCAACTTCTGTGATGTACTCTACATGGAGTTACCCTTGTGCTTAGTCCAGAAACTTCAGTTAGTTCAAAATATGGCAGCCAGGCTGGTCACCAGAAAATCCAGGAGCGACCATATAACAGCTAACCTAAAATCCCTTCACTGGCTGCCCATTGGTTTCTGGGCACAGTACAAGATGTTAGTAATGACCTTTAAAGTCCTACATGGCTTGGGTCCAACCTATTTACGGGATTTCCTTCTTCCATATAATCCACCTGCACACTCAGGTCCTCTGGAAGGAATCTATACAACCTGCAGCCTATAAAGACCAGAATGACTGCAACTACCCAGAGTACTTTTTCTTCAACCGCCCGCAGATTGTGGAATGGCCTGCCAGAGGAGATCTGTTATATTACCAGTTTAGACAGCTTCAAGAAGGCTGTCAAGACAGATCTCTTCTGGAAGGCCTTTCCTGAATAGTAAACTCAGCCACAGATTGAGTCCATCACTCCACTGCCTATTTTGTAACCTTATTGCCTACTGTTGATTATTTTAATGGATCATTTTAATTAATTGTGTATTTAACTGATGTTTTATGGGGGGAGGGTAGATTGAGATATTATATATTAAAATGTATCGAATTTTTAATTGTAAGCTGCTCTGATTGTCCCTGTGACAGAGAAGCAGGATATAAATAAAGTATTATTATTATTATTATTATTATTATTATTATTATTATTATGCTACCTGACAAAGATGGCTTTTATATAAAATCTGATTTTAAAGAGAAATTCAAACCATGCACATCATGGGTTCAATTTATTTTATTGCAGATGGGCTCTTGCACAATCCTACACTGGAGTTTTCTGTGAAAAATGTGGAAGTCAGTCCCAAAAATGCTATTCTACTTGCATATGAACTGGTGGAACCTCTTGTGCAAGTAGAAACATAAGTACAATAGAACCTACCTATATATTGTAGCATAGTGTAACCAGGAGTGGGCATGCTCAGAATGTCAGAGCAAACATCAAACAGTTTTCTTGGTGTGAGATTCTAGCAAGGGTGGTGGTGATTTACCACTGACTCCCTCTATTCTGTACATTAAGTATGGGATAGCTGATGTTATCTCTGAAAGATCTTCCGCCAGTGTCACTCACCACTACCACTGCTGCCCAGTTACTGCTCAGAACCCTAGTGTTTTATCTAATGTTGTTTAGACTAAGCATAATTAATCTTTACCACTTTTGATTGGTATGTAGTTGTACTTCACATATTATAGGAATGTAGAATGTCAGAAGCATGAATCAGGGGGAAAAAAGTATACTAAAACAAGAAATGGAATGTATGAACATTGCAATAATTGAGATGAGAGAGCTAAAATGGACAGGAATTAACATTTTGAATTGGAAATAAAAAGACAAGAAGAAATGGGGTGACATTAATAGTGAGAAGAGATAAGATGTCATTGAAAACCCATCAACAATACCATAATCCAAGTCTATGCACCAACCACACAGAGAGAAGAATTGAGAGATTCTGCGTGGGAGTCCAGGAAGAAAATGATCACACAGTAAAACAGGACTTCTTGCTAATCATAGGTAGTTAGAATGAAAAAATAGGAACTGGAGCAGAATGAAAGATTGTAGGAAAATTTGAGGCCAACAAATCTATTAATCACAAATGTCTTCTTTGTGCAATTTTAGGATTGAAAGTGATCTGAAAACTTTTAAACCAACAGTTGAAACAATTTGACTCAAATGTTCTTCTTGAAAAAAAATCGAATCATGGTTCTTTGAAGCCATGAATGCCTGTGATAAACAGTCACATTTTTACTGCAATGAGGCAATGTTGGTGCCAGGTAAGGCTCCAGGGCAGGAATTCCCAAACTTTGGTCCTCCAAATGTTTTGGATTTCAACTCCCAAAAGCCCCACCCAGATTGATCAATATTAAGGAATTCTGAGAGCTCAAGTCCAAAACATCTAGAGGAGCAAAGTCTGGGAACCATTGCTCCAGGGGAAATACATTGCAAAGCTGGGATCCAAACCCTCTTCCACAACAGTTTCAAATAGTGGGAGACAAAGAAGAGATCTTAATCATGATAATTATCACGCCTTAATTAGATAATTAAATATTTGAAGCATTCCCCCACATATCTAGGTCTGGGCTATGTAGTCTATTATGAGGTTTTAACATGCAGATTTTAAACAGTGTTAGCATAAATCATTACATATTGAATCACCAGCTATAACAATATTCATCTTCTCACTAACACTTGAAAAAAGAGTTGCAATAGTAGCAATGAGTCAGGCAGCAGCAAGAAAAATGAAGGAGCAGTTAGCTGAAATTGTCAGGCAATGTGTATATTCACAATTATAGTAGTTTGATAACATTTTTAATAGTGCTGCTAGACAGTTCTATTCTGCTTTCCTGAAGAACACCAGAGATTTTGAGCAGAGAAATCTAAGTGGAATGAGGATTTGTCCTGAAAAGAAGGAAAGCTGTGTCTGTGTGTGTGTGAGAGAGAGAGAGAGTAAGAGAAAATCCATCATCTCTCATTGCTTCAAAACAGACATAAGAATGGCACCAATTATTTAGAAAGTGGACAATTTCTGCCCTGTAAATCATATCCAAACAAATACAGAGTTCTAATTCCCATGTATCCTTAAAGCATGGAAGATTATTTCAGTGCTCAGAAATTTTTTGTTTTCAAGGATCATTAGTATTGTTACCCTACATTAATTGCTATAATCATGGCTATGTTTTATGCACTGTTAATCATAGGAAGTGGGAAGATGATGTTCCTTTGGGCTCTTTAGATTCAACCCCTGATCTTGCTGTTTCATTTGAAACTAAGGCATGTCTTTCAATAAAATTTAACTTAATTTCATTAGGCACTGTGAGTGAAGTATGTGACCACATTTTATTTATTTATTTATTACTTGATTATAATATGCCTACCTTTCAGACTAATAGTGCATCAAAAAACACTTGAATTACACCCACCAATCTAGAAACAGAAATCTAATATAGCTCCTCAAAATGTGAGAAATGTGTTGGGATCTCACAGTATTTCTTGCTATAGCTCTTGATTTGATTTGATTTTTAAAAAAGAAACCCCAGTGATGTTGTTTTATATTGAGGCATGAGGTGGGAAGGGGGATGCAGTAAGAGAGATTATAAATAAATAACTGCTTCTACTGACTTTTATTTTTCCTTGGCCCACCGACCTACAATGGTGGCTAGTATAGACTTTGAATGGTAACCTTTTGGGGGCCAGATAGGAATTTTGCTTCTCCCTTAGCCTCCATAGGGGAGGAAGGTGTTTTGACTACCATGTACTGATTCACCATCCTCCCATCGGAAAATTGGCTTTGAGTGGTGCCATTATTTAAAAATGCTATTTGCTTGAATACAATTTAGTAGTTTATATTTAAAGTTATTTATTTATTATTTATTTATTTATTTAAATTAACATTCAACTGTAATAATTCACATCTGGTCACTTTTAGCAGGTTAGTGCAGAAAGTGAAATCTTCGTCAATAACCACTGAGCATCCATGGGCACCTTTTGCTGATAGGGAGTTCTCTGGACTTCCCAATTGATCATGGGTCTGAGGAATAGAAAAGGGAACAACCTTTGGGACCAGATTTGCTTATCATTCTCCTACTGGGCTCCAGACTTGAGGGGAAGGTCAATAGGTTTAGACCTCAGGGAAACGGACATGCTAAATTGGGTTGCCTATGGGGTCAGTGGTTGCTTGCTCTTGCCATGCTTGGAAGGAGAAAAGATTACACCTGCTTCAGCTTATATCACACTGGGGCTGCATCTGACCTTCAGAAATAATTTAGTTTGACATCTATTTAACTGCCATGGCTCAGTGCTATGGGATTCTAGGAACTGTAGTTTTGTGAGACGTTTAGCGTTCTCTGTCAGAGACCCACAGCAAACTACAATTCCCAGAATTCCATAGCATTGAGCTCTGACAGTTAAAGTGGTGTTATATCATATTATTTCTGCAGTGCAGATGCAGCCTATGCTGCCCTATTGCAAATCAGAATTAAATAGCTCATGGAGTTGCATTTAGCTTATCCATACATTTTATGGTTTTGGCTATTTATTCCAGTTAGTTGGGCAATTGTTCATTTTACTCCTTACTCTCTAAATTAGACCTTCAGGTGGAGTACAATCTCACTCCAAACCTTTTGTAGATTTCCATGCAGATTTTCTAAATTCTTAATCTTCAATTTGTTCTTCATCCATTCTGAAAATGCCTTTCAGGATTTTTCTTTTCAGATTCCATGGGACTAAGGAAGGTAGAGTTTCTTGTCTTCCTTATGCAGATTGCACTGCAGTCCAAATTTCTAGATAATTGCTTCCAGCTATTTACTGTAGCAGTTAAAAATAACAAGGGGGAAGATTGTATCCTTAGACTTCAAAGTAACCCATGAGAGGCAACTGAAGATAGTATCATCTTCTGGAGTTGACCTTCCTGCAAGAACTGTAGTCATTACAACACCATTCTCAACAGACTCATCAAACCAGGATTTGCCAGCCAACTTTGAGGATTTTCATACCAGTGCAAAACGCCAGTAAAATGTTTAGGAAGTGTGTGTGTGTGAAAACCTGACATGCTTCCTAAATGTCAGGGACTTGTCCCCTCATCTCCAGCATCCCTGAATCATTTGGGGAGCAGTCATTTCCCATTAACAGAAACTTTGCATTAATGGGAAATGGCTGCTCCCTGAATGATTCAGGGATGCTGGAGGCAAGGGGACTATTTCCTGACATTTAGGAAGCATGTCAGGCTTTCAGACACATGCGCTTCCTAAATGTTTTGCTGGCATTTTACCAGTGCTTATCCCACGGTAAGCGCTGGTATGAAAACCTTCTTTTAACCTTGTTTTAAAACTGGATTTTTCTCATGGCTTGTTTTGAAGTGCCTAACCATAGTTCCTATTTTAGATGCTAGAGGAAATTTAGTGCTGAACTTTTGTTGTTCCTATTCATATAGCAAATGAAGTCACTGCTGACCAATCAGTAGAAACCAGACAGAAGAAGTGGGTTTCAAAAAGGGCCACTTTATTAAGTTAGCTATTTAATATTTCTTGGAAGAACTGCAACTAAAGGGGGATTAGCCTAGTGTGGGAGCAGATGCAGCAGGTGGTCCTTTTCCTAGACCTCCTCTGCAGCTTCCCCCAGGATGAAAACACCTAAGCCCCAAGGATAACCCATACATTGGGCTAATCCTTGGCCAGCCTGCATCTGGAAAACCAACCTGAAAGTCCCTTCCCCAAGCCCTGAGGCTTTCAAAGAGAGGGTTTATCCTTCAGGGCAGCCTGAATGGAAGCTCCTTTCACTGCCTCCCCAGTCCCTAGACCAAAAGAAGCATTTCAAGTGACCTCCCTTCCATCAAAATGGTGACCTAGGTGCTCACTGTACTCAAAATCTCTCCCCTACCCATCTGCCAGATGACAACCTATTTAAACACCACACCAAGCCAATTGTCCAAGTCTGACTGCATAACAGTATGGGGTAGGTGAAAAACCTGTAGAAAAGGGGGGGGGGAATTCCTACCCAGCCTTGAAACAACCAAGCAACTTCATACTATGGCAGCGGTGGGAGAGTGGGTCAAATGCAGAATCAAAAGAGGCAGAGGCAGAGGCAGCAACACAGCCAAACACCTTGGCTCCACCCCTGACTTTGCCAACAGCGTCTCAGAGATGCTATTTACTTTTAAATCCTGGTTTCATGGTCACTGGAGGCAAGCAAATTGTGCCTCCTCCCCCAACGGCTTTGCCAAAGGAGATATTCACAATAGCAGAAAAGAAGCTGTGTATTCAGATCTGCAGGAAGAGGGATTATTTTGGCCACTGTCCTTAGTGACCTGAGTCCTCTAGGTTTAACCTGGTGATGGTGGCAACAACAATGGCAATCTTTGTACCCTGGCACCAAAATGTTGTGCTTGTAGTTGGTCAAGAAACAGCAAATGGATCTAATCTGCCACAACCACACTGCGGCTAATGGAGGAAACAGAACAGCAAGAAGAACATCAGTTTGGTTACTCTGATACAATTCTTTAACCAAAAGCTGTGTGGCTCAGTTAGATGCTACTTGGATGCCTCCAGTCACCTCTTTTCCAGCCAGATCAGGGCCACGGCTACCACACGCCTCAGCCCCGGTATAGCCTTTGCAGGGCGCAGAAAGGAGTTGTAAAAATTGGCTTCTTTTTGTGCCCTGCAAAGGGCATGATAGCCATGGTGCCGTAGCTTTATAGTGCTCCTTTGGTGCTGCGTCATGCAGACAGCACCAGAGAGTGCCATGATGCAGCACAGCCCTGGTGATGGAGCTGGGGTGTGCATCTTGTAGACACTATGCCCCAACTCCGCCCCCAACCTAGCCCAAACTGCCCATCTTCACAGAGCCTTTGACTTGGGAAAACACATTCACATAAAATCTTATGCAGCTCCAGTGTACATTTTTCATTCAGCAACATAATGCTTTCCTTTACCAGGAATACACAGGAATACACCTCTGTTTTTGCCTTCTCTCAGAAAATCATTTTAGTCCTACCCCCAGGGCCCCAAACTGTGCCCTCTCATCTGGCCCTAGGAACTCCATTGCTGGATAATTATGCCGAGACTTTTGGCTTAGCATGCATCTGTGTCTGTCTCACTGTCTCTCCCCCCACCCTTGAAATGTGTTTACAGTTTTGCAGTTTAAAGTTTATCTGAACACCCCCAGCTGTACATATTGGTGGCAGCAGTAGTGTATCTGCCTTTGACATCTCTGCTGTTCTCAAAAAGCTAGCACAATATCATGGTTTGTCATATACAGGATCATTCCATTGCTCTAATAAGATTTTATGAAGCAGCTGTTTATTGTTTCTATATCTCTATTGCAGTATATAAGTGGTTAATATATATCCAGAGGGCTGAGTATAAAGTGGGTGAGTGATCTTTAAGAGGAGGCTTCCTTTTATGAGAAAAACAGCAGGTAATCTCATGTGTATTATGGAAAATGGAAAAAGCAAATGTTAAAGGTTACTCAGGTTAGCCTCACCTTTTGAAATGGCTGCTGTGCATCACCTTGACTTTGTTTGTTAGAGACTTTCCCATCACTTCAGAAGAGAGAAAAGGAGATGTGTGTGTCTGTGTGCGTGAGACTCCCTTTGGCAGTTTTCTCTTGTTTGCAGTCTGATTCTCAAACACCTGTCTCACTCCATCTCATATAACTGGAAAACACTTGAAGCACAATGTTTTCAGAAAGATAATCTAAGGTTAGAATCACAAATAGCTTATTTGGAAGTAATTTGTATTCATATCCAATGGGTTTTGTTCCCAGTAAACATATACAGGGTTGAAGAGTTAGGGGCTGAATAGACCGGCAATTTGAACTGGCTTCCTGGTGGCGTGAGTGCATGCCACATGTGACATGCCCCTACTCCAAACCCAGTCTGGTTTCACACTGCCTGCCTGACCAGACGGTGGGCAGCATTGGGGTGTTCCTGCAGCACAGCGACCAGACGCCGCATGCTGCAGGAGCACAGATGAGCCGCCGCAGTGGCAAAAAGAGCTCCTCTTTTCCAGCCCAAAAAGGAGTGGCAGTTTGCTACTCCTTTTTGGGCTGGAAAAACACTGGATTAGGGCCACAGTATGCAGTTGCCATGGCCTCGATCTGGCACTCAAAGGGGCAGTGCAGAGCCACTTTTCCGGGGCAGTCTGTTTCACCCTTAGTGAATTATTTTTAAAAAAAATAAAGTGCACTAAGTTAAAAGTTAAAATCTCAGAAACTTTTCCCAAATGGAAACAAGCATACAAACAAAAAATCAAAGTTTTCTACAAAACTGATGGTGATGAGGGAGTGATGGTGCAATAACTTAAATATTTTTAAAATTACATTACGATTGATTTTTATGCAAAGCAATTTGATTTCAAAGCTAATTAAAAATATCTGTATTGTGAGACTGCCCAACTCATATTCACTTCTCAATCACAGTTTGTAAATCCTTTCTATCTCCCGTTCATGATCATTGGAAATAAACAAACATTTGTACCTCCACCTGCCCTGCCATTTACCTAAATTGTGTGGAACATTTCAGCACAGACAAAAAAGATGCTGGGGTTGGTGGTGGAATGTTCTGCCATGTGACTTTTGAAGCCAATTTGTTTCCTTTTGTTAGACTAAATAAAATTTGCTCTTTTGTTCCTTCAGAGGAGATCAAATGTGGAATATTTTGGGTGTCAAATGAATTGGTGTACAGAGCCAGTGTTGGGTAGCAGTTTGAGTATTGGACTGGAGACCAGAATTTGCATCCCACCTTGGCCATGGAAACTTGTCAGCCAGAGGACTTTTTCTTCAGCTGTCCCTAGAGTGTGGAACAACCTGCCAGAAGAGATTTAACAGATAAATATGCTTCCTGAATTTAAAACAGCATTCAGGACTAGTCTCTTCCAGCAGGCCTATTCATATTATTTTTAAATTTTAAATGATGAATTTTAAATGTGGGTTGTTTTAATATTTATGTGTCTTGTTTGTTCTTTTAAACTGATGAGTGTTTTAACTAATGTTGTGTACTTGTTGGTTTGTTGTTGTTCCTGTGCCTCAATCAATGGGGAGAGGTGGGTAAGGAATAACAACAGCAACTACTACTACTACTATGGTTGATGATATCTGAAGCTATTGAGAATGTTAACCCACCATAAGGGACATACACATACAGTACAGCTGCCAGTGTAGACCAAGGTGACTGCCCAATAACAAGGCAGGAAACCAGAATGAAATGGATCTAAGTAATCTGCCCACAAAAAACTGGAGTTGGGAGGCCACCACATGCTGCACAACTTTACCTAGTTCAAATACACTCTTTGCTTCTTACAGACTGCCTTCCCAGGAATAACCATATCCTATTGATTCTCATTTTCCTCCAGATTTCTCATTAGAACACCAGTTTGTTTAACGGAATTGTCAAACCCATTTTTACAGTTTTGCCATCAAAACCTATACCCATACAAACTACAAGGCTGCCAACCAGGTACTGTGATTAACTTGTCAAGGTCAAAAATGGATGATTAATTCATCAGATATGTTAACTAGTGAAGCTGTTTAAAGAGCAAACAGCTCTCTGTAGATATTCCTTCTATTAAGTCAAATGCCACAGAAAGATATGCTGATGAGGACCAAACAGAATTTTTTACTCATCTCTGGCAATTTCACAGTCATGAGAACCGTATCCTTGAAAGCAGTGGCATCCTCCCATAGTGTAATGCCCATGGCCATTACAGAGATTGGGACACCAGAGGGCTCTGATGATTTCTTTATACATAGTGGGTAGTTCTCTTGTCGAATGAAACCACTTTGTTGTGTTTTCTTCAAGCACTTTTATTTCAGAGTCATTCTCTAGAAATGCGATAATTTAATCTCCCCATGTAAGGTCATTCTTAATTTGTACATCTGACAGGCACATTTTAATGGCAACATCCAGCTGTTTGCCAAGAAGTCCCTTACAAGCGGAGCCAATGGCAGAATGTTTGAGAATCTTCTGACAGTTTGCTAAGGCTTTGGCTAAGGTTAGGCCACTTGGAGTAGGCCATGTGATCTACATTTTAGGACAGTTCCCTTAAAAATAATCTTCTGAGAAGAAATATGTAAGCCTTTCCAAGTCAGCTTGGCTTTGAAAAGAGGTAAGAGATGTGTATTCCCAATAATCATCTTCCATTTTTAATCTTGATAGTTCCTCCCAGTGATAAGAGGTGTCAACAAAAGTTTCATTTTCTGCTTTTTTTAAGGAGCTCTTTTGCCCATTTGTTTTTGGGAAACCATCAGGCTGGTCTCCTTTTCTGGTTTTGGGGGACAAATTCCATTTGTCAGATGTTCTAGTAGATAATTTTCCATTTGCTGCTCAAGTGGAATCAGTTTCCATGTCAGCAGTATATTCTGATATAACATATAGATAAGGAATTATAGAAGTGTAGTCTACACTCTCATAAAAGCAACCCGAAGATTGTCAGGGAGGATTTTGAAAAATGTTCAGAGAATTTACTGGCTGCAAATGTAATGCATGCTCTTTCTGGCATAGACAGTAATGTTTCTTCCTCTTCCCCTCAGACAGATCTGGTATCTCATCAAACAAACTCATCCCTGAAGTTATTCTGATAAAATATAAAGATAATCTGGTGAGTAAAGGTTCACTTCCCACTTTGACCAATAACGTTATCAAGGTTGTAAAGCATATTAAGATTGAAAAGGATATTCAACAGTTTGTCGTTCTTGGTGAGAAAGGCTGTCTTGACAGGATGAAATGTCCCATCAAAAATTGTCAAGTGCTGCAAAATTTCTGTATTCCTGTATTAGAGTTAAGAACCAGCATCTTTCATCAGCAACAGTAACAGTGAAATATGCACACACACACTAGGCATGTGGGAAGATCATACAAAATATGTAATATTTGCACCAAAAGTTACAGGGTTTTTGTTGTTGTTGTAAAAAAAATCATCAATGAAAAAATATTCCCAACTTCAAAATTCTCAGAGCTTAACCCAGTGGAGATAACATGTTTCAGATTTGTAATTCAATAATCATGACCATAATAATCATAATCATAAAAAAATATTAATATTATGCTGAAATGTAAACAACATGAATGCAAAATTCAATAATTTCAATGCATACTGTATACTGTGCAAAGATTTTTGAAGTCCCCTTCTCCCCCACAAAACAAAACAAAACAAAACTGGCATGTGATATACAAAAATAAGTGTAATGTTGTGAAGCTCAAGGTCTCTATGAGAGTTTCATTGTAGGTACTAATCTTCTGGCTGGACAAGTCATTGGGGTGAAATATTTATGGTTCTTTGTTTTTTCAGAAAAGAAAAGAAAAACAACATTCAAGGGCATGCAAATCTGCACATGTGTGTTATTTTAAGGAGTCATAGAATCACAGAATCATAAAATCATAGAATCATGGAGTTGGAAGAGACTACAGAGGCCATCCATTCCAACCCCCTATCATGAAAAAATGCGCAATCAAAACGTTCCTGGCAGATGACCATCCAGCCTCTGTTTAAAAACCTCCAAAGAAGGAGACTCCATCATACTCTGAGGGAACATATCTCACAGTTGAATAGCTCTTAATGTCACAAGGTTCTTCCTAATGTTGAGGTGGAATTTCTTTTCCTGTAGTTTGCATTCATTGCTTTGACCCCTATTCAGTGAAGCTGCAGAAAACAATCTTACTCCATCCTCAATATGACATCCTTTCAAATATTTAAATATGGCTATCATATTACCCCTTAATAAATAATAATAAATAAAACTTTTATTTATATCCTGCTTTTTTAAAGAACAATCAAAGCGGCTAGTAACATATAAAAGCATACAAAGTTTACACAATATCCCCACCTTAAAAAAGAATTAAACAATTAAGATTAAAATTACTTAATCACATTAAAATCTAATAAAAATCGGATAGTCACAGGCAGAGTCATAACATAGCACAAAAATCCATGGTATATGGAGTGATCATTATGTGGCCAAGGACTTATTCTGGAAAAGCCTGCCGGAAGAGATCCGTCTTGACCACTTTTTTAAAGGCGTCTAGGTTGGTAATTTGATGGCTCTCATCTGGCAGGCGATTCCACAGACTGGAAGCAGTTGTGGAAAAAGCCCTCTGGGAGGTAGCAACTAGCCTGGTCTTTAAATGTTGCAATAAATTCTTCCTAGAGGATCTGAGTGTACGGGGTGGATTATATGGAAGAAGGTGATTCCTTAGATAAATTGGGCCCAAGCCATGTAGGGCTTTAAAGGTGATAACCAGCACCTTGTACTATGTCCGGAAACCAATAGGCAGCCAGTGGAGTGACTTCAATATAGGTGTTATGTGGTCACTCCTAGATGTTCCAGAGACCAGTCTGGCTGCCATATTCTGTACCAGCTGATGTTTCTGGACTAGGCACGAGGGTAGCCCCATGTAGAACGCATTACAAAAATCGAGTCATGAGGTTACCAGTGCATGTACTCCAGTTTCCAGGACTCCTGGTTCCAAGAAAGGGCACAGCTGGCATATTGCAAGCGCTCTTGACCGTCACATTCACCTGATTTCTCATGTGAAGCAACGGATCAAGAAGCACCCCCAGACTGTGAACACAGTTCTTTCAGGAGAGTGTGATCCCCTCTAGGACTGGAGGTTGCAGCCCAATACCTGGTTTAGGAGCCCCTACTGTAAGTTCCTCCGTTTTGTCTGGATTCAGTTTGAGCTTGTTTTCCCTCATCCAGTCCATTACTGCCTCAAGACACTGATTTAGGGGAGAAATGCCATCTGTCATCGTTGCTGACACCCAGGACATGGAAAAATATATTTGGGTGTCATCAGTGTACTAATAACACCCTGCCCCATGTCTCCACATGATCTCTCCCATTGACTTCATATATACATTAAATAGCATTGGGGACATGATGATGCCCTGAGGGACACCACGATTAAGCTCTCTTTTTGAGGAGCAACTTTCCCGGAGTATCACCTTCTGGAACCTACCTGAGAGGAAGGGCTGGAACCACTGCAATGCAGTGCCTCCAATTCCTAACTCTCTTAGGCATTCCAAGAGGCTGACAAATGCCACTGAGAGGTCTATAGTATCAAATGCCGCTGAGAGGTCTAAGAGCACCAACAAAATCACGCTCCCTCTGTCGATGCCTAGATGAAGGTCATCAGTTAAGGCGACCATGGCAGTCTCTATCCCATATCCTGTCTTGAAGCCAGTTTGAAATGGATCTAAAAAATCGGCTTCCTCCAAGACTGCTTGGAGCTGAAGAGCAACAGTCCTCTTGATCACCTTGCTCAAAAATGGCAGGTGGGAAACCGGCCTATAGTTTTTCATATCCAGGGGGTCAAAGGAAGGTTTTTTCAGGAGTGGTCTAACACTTCCTTCAAAGAGGATGGTATGTAAGCTTCTCTAAGGGATGCATTGATGACACGTCTAAGAAGTGTCATCAAGGCATCACCCCCCTGGACGGCCAGCCATGATGGATAGGGGTCAAGGGGCATGTCATCTTCCTCACCTTTCCAAGAATCTTGTCCACATCATCAGTACTCACAAGCTCAAACTGATCCAGTTTAATCTCAAAAACAGGTTTACTTGATACCTCATCAGTCGATTTTGCCTCAACACTGGCATCCAAGTCAGCTCTTACCTATGAGATTTTATCTGCAAAGTAGTTGTTAAATGCATCACAGCAGGCTGTTGTTAGGTTAAGTAGAGGGTTCTGGTAGATGGCATTACCGTCAGTTCCCTCATCACCCTAAACAGTTCTACCGGATGAGACTTTGCAGACGCAATGTGTGCAGAAGGGGAAAATCTCCTCGCTGCATCTACTGCCTCACTATAAGAATAAAGAAATTTCTTATGATGAGTTCTCTCAGATAAGAGTCCAGTTGACCACCATTTACGCTCTAGTCATTGTCCCGCCTGCTTCATACCCTTCAGCTCTCCAGTATATCAGAGCTTTCGGTTAGAAGTGGATTGGAAAGGATGCTTGGGAGCGACTGTGTCGATCGCCCTAGTAAGGTCTTTGTTCCATATATTCACTAAGGCTTGAACAGAGTCACCATTACACCCTCTAGGGCTTTCTGGAATCCAGTTGGTTCCATTAGCCTCTGAGGGTGGACCATCCTAATAGGTCCACCACCCCCGAGGGGGCAGACCATGGCTTTTAGTACTGTCCTAACCAGGAAATGATCCATTCACGATAATGTGGAGGTATTAACTACTTCTGCCCACAGATATTCCTGCTCCGTACTAAAGTCTGCATCGATAGTATGACCTGCACAATGTGTTAGCCCATTGACCAATTGGGGCAGGCCCATAGTTGTCATGGATTCCATGAACTCCTGAGCTGCACCTGTTAAACTGGTTTCGAGTGAGATGTTGAGGTCGCCCAGGACCAAAAGTCTGGGCGACTTCAACAACAACTCTGAGACCTTCTTATTTCCAGGCTAAATTTTGCCAGCTCCCTAAGTCACTCCTCATAGGGCAAGGTTTCGAGAGCTTTCAACATTTTGGTTGCTCTCCTCTGGACACGGTCCAGATTATCAATGTTCTTTTTTAATTTCGGTGCCAAGAACTGGACATAGTATTCCAAGTGAGGCCTGACCAAAGCAGAATAGAGTGGCACTATTACTTTCTTTGATCTAGGCACTATATTTCTATTGATGCATCCTAGAATTGTACTGGCATTTTTTAGCTGCCACATCACACTGTTCACTCATGTTGTCAAGCCAGATGTCCCCCATCCTATATCTGTGCATTTCAATTTTTTCCCTACCTACGCATAGTACCTTACATGTTGACATTCATTTTTATAGTGTTGGCCCAGCTTTCTAATCTAACCTAGTTTTGGCTTAGCTTTCTAATCTAAGAGTCTCTCTCTTTCTCTTAGTAGAAATGTTTGTTCTAGCAAACATCTCACTGATGCAGAACGTGCAAAGCCAGCTTTCCTGCTATCTGAGAATGCTTTTCCCCCTCCTTCACACTGTACAGACATTCTTGTGGTTGCAATACAGTGCACAATGAGCTGAATTCTAATCTTAGAGTATTTCAAGTAGTTTCCTGCATGTCATCTGTAGCACAAAGAACTAAGAACCACAATATTCTGCAAACTCACCAAGTGTAAGTATTTCTAGTTAAAGAAAATGAAGTCTCTGTTCCATGCATTTTCTTCCTGATTCGGTGAATACAGAGTGATAAGCCAGGGATCACTTAGCATAATGTGTACTTAATTCTCTGCCAAGGGCTGAGGAGTTTGCCACACATCTGCACCTGATCGGAAATCAGGGAAGCTTTAAAAATTCCCCTTATCACTTAGCAGGATGTCACAGATGAGATGGCTGGTTTACACAGCCGTTACATGCACAGCATCATAAATTACTCCTTTCTAAACTTTCTAAAAAGTTGTAAAAAATGATATGAATTTAAAGTGCCTTGGACTTTGTACCCAAAATCCTTTTTAAAAGGAGAAGTGCTGTCTGTCAACTCTTTGGTGAGGAAACAGGAGTGGGGAGGGCTCAATCCACCTGAAGCAGCAAAAGGAGTCCTTTTAAATTTATCCACAGAAACCCTTCTAAAATAGAAAACTGGACTTTTTGAATGGGTTGCACGCATACAGTAGAGTTTTTGGACTGGGCTGGGAAACGGTGGGCATAGAGTCATCTGTACATGATTTGCTAAATGCTGTAGGATGCCTTAACTTGGACAGAATCGAGTTTGTCACTATAAGTAAATTTTACAATAGAAGGTATCCCATATTTTCTTGTCTGGGACACTATTCAATAATAGTTAGTCATGGTTCATTCAAATGAAACATTTCCTCTCCATACAATGCAAATGACAATGACAGATAATCCCAATTAATTACTGTTGGGTTTTTTGTGTTTGTGTGTATTTCACAATACAGAGAGAGAGAGAATATATCACTATATATGTAATATTGGTGTGTGTATGTGTGTGTTGTGTGCCTTCAAGTCATTTCTGACTTATGGTGACCATAAGGTGAACCTATCAGAGAGTTTTCTGAGTCTGAGAGTGTGTGACTCACCCAAGTGCCCCTAGTGGGTTTCCATGGCTGAGCAGGGAACTGAATCCTAGTCTCCAGGGTCTTGGCCCAACACTCAAACCACTACACCATGCTGTCTCTCTCTCTCTCTCTTCATGCATACACACACACACACACTAAATTGTCTTCAGTAATACGGTGGCTGCAGTTATACAATATAATTTATATTTTAACATAAATATAACATTCAAATAATAGGTCCTTGAAATGAATCTCACATTTTCCCCATAGTGGAGATGTCTTCTATGGTTCTCTTGAATGGCTTTAATATTTTAAAAGAGACCATCTCTATTCCCCTCAGAAGCAGCCCTTATGTACCTGCTGACAAGCCTTCTGAGAGTCTTTGTTTGCTCTAACTTGAGGAAGTAAATAGAGAGGGGCAACTGATATATGGCTTGGGTCCAAGTTATTTGAAGAACCATATCTCCCTGTATAAGCCCATTACGGTTTTAAGATCACCAGAGATGCCCCTTTCTCTCTCCCACCTGGTTTGTTTGGGGGAGACAAGGGAGAGGGCATTCTCAGTGGCTGCTCCCAGACTTTGGAAATCCCTCTCCAGAGATGCCAGGATGGCTCATCTTTGTTGTCCTTCTGGTGGCAAGTAAAGCCTTTTTTTTTTCTTTTTTTCTTTTTGGTCACAAGGCCTCTTTAGATTACATTTTATTATTTTACTGAGTTATGTACTTTAATACTATACTAGTTTTTAACTGTATTGCTTTTTTCCCCCATTTGTAAGCCACTCTGTGTCCCATGGGGGGGTAGTGGGATGATGATAAATAATAATAATAATAATAATAATAATAATAATAATAATAATAATAATACCCTCTATTGGGAACACTCATGTTATGATTTTCTAACTTTTAATAATGACTTAAATAACAGCATGGGTTACATTTGTAAAATTGCCATGGATGCACCATTGCACCTGGACAGTGTCCAGGCACATCCTACAGTCAAATAGTGTCCAGAAATAGAACTGTGTCCAAAAGCCATCAGATTAAACTTACAGATTTGGGAAAGAAAGCATTCTCTTACCTCCCAAGACTAGTAGCATAGAGACAATGGAGGAGGCTCATGCTCCACCAAGAAGTGAAAAGCAGTTTGCCCTATTAATCCTGCAGTGCCCTATCAGGCAGAAACATAAGCCCTTCTCCTTTGACCTTAACATATGAATGTTTGTTGGTAAGGTGAAGAACAAATATTGAACTGTATCAGCTGGGCGGTAGTAGATAACATTCTGAAATTTATCTGGAAAACTGATTTCTTACAACCTTATAGCACAAAAAGAGTAATCATTATTAATAGCATTTTGACTTAGAGGGAAAGGCAATGCCAAGACTGCATTGCAGCAAACTGACTTTCAGGACTAAATCTGATAAATGTTTCTAAATAAAATTCATTACAAGAAAAAGGTTTACAACGATTAAACTAAGGTTCCTGTATATTCTTGGTTTACATCACTATGGGGACATCCTCAGTTTTATAGCCACAACAAACAAGAACTGAGGAATAAGAGAACAGAACAACTAGCAGGAAAAATCCTTCAACTGGCCCCTAGTGGCTGAATGTATTAAAGTTTCAATTACTGAAAGACAGCCTTAGCCAATTCTAGTGGTCTCCCCCATCTTTGTGGAGCTGTGGACACACTTGGAACTCAGAAGTGCTGACCAATAAGTAGAGATTAAGAAGTAATTTATATTTGAGAATGTATATTTTAGTTAAAAGGGCTAGGTATGTATCTAGAGAATTAGAGGGTGTTTGATTTTTTTTTGTAAATATTTTTTTATAATTGTTGTTTTGTAACTGTTCTTTAAGTGGTTTGGGTTTATGAGTTTTAATTCATGTCCTACTGCGTTAGGAGTTATGTGTGAATGTAGGTTGGTGAGATAAAACATATTTTAAATAAAATAAAAAAGTGCTTTATATTTTACTACACACTGATTGCTGTTAGTAAGTGCATAATCATAAAAGCTAGGAAAATCACATATCCTCCATTCACTGTGCTCATAGATAGATGTGCATGCGTGCACACAAGCAAAATCTTTGGCTGCTGCCACTCTGCAGAATAAATATGTATACACACTTGCCCATCCCTATGCCTTCCCTTTCTCTCATGCAAGTGTCTGGAACAACATCTCCATTCAGGGGGTGGAAGGCAAACCTGCCCCTTCCAAAAGGTGAAAAATGGGTGGGGGAGTCAACTGACTCCCCACAAGGATCCTGTCAATTTATGAGTGGTCTCTTTCCCACCTATTCAAATGAATTCAGAAATCACTCAATTTGCTTTAGGCATGCCTGGCCTTACAGGTACAAAAGTATCCCCTGCTGCCAAGCTAGGAGTCCCAGAGCTACCACTTTCATTGTTTCTGTCTGATTTCATCAGATACCAGCAGTTTCAAAAAACTATCTTCATTATTTATATGAACAGCTCTCCTGTGTCTCCTCTGTGATTTTTCAGAAGTAACATCTAAATCAGCTCTTCATTGGCCACTTATGTAAGTCAAGTATAAAACCTACATTAGCTAGGAGAATGTGGATATCCCATATGAAGGACCATTCCAAATTGTGCATCCTAGACTAGTGTTCCTTGTGAAACCCCTCAGTCAAGCTGAACTTAACAATGGTCTGTCGTGTGCTGCAAATCCATATGGTACAAATTAAGTCTTATTAACTATGTATTGGCTTTGAAGGATAGAGGACAGATATTGCAAATTTTGGTTAAATGCATAAATTATGAGGTAACTTGTTTTCCTTCCTCTGATGAAGGATCAACAGTTTGTGCATGTTGCTGTACACAGGATGCAGTAATGCTTGTAATCCCACATGAAGGTAGGGAGGTGAGGATCTTATGTTCTGGGCTATGTGACATACTTGTGAAACCCAAATATCACATATTATATGAAGTGCATAGTGTTGATAGATGGAATATGTCCTTTCTTTACAATGGAAATAAACTCTGGGGAATAGACATATTCTGCAGAATTTTTTGTAGGTAGCAAAAAGAAATTATCCCATTCCAACAAAATTCCAGACATGGCTGCAGAAGCTGGTAGAGCTCTGGCAATCACTGCATACATGCAGAGTTCATCAGCCCTACCCTTTTGAATTGTGTACTGGGCTGTGGAGCTTCAGTATATTACAACACATGGCCACAGGTACAACTCCAAGGCATAGATGTAAATATGATATGGGGGTCCAGAACAACCAAAGCCTATGCTAGAAAACCTCTTCCTGCAGTGGAAAGTTCCTCTTTCAGATACAATTGGCCCAGAATTCATTCATATATTAGGTCAATAATCTACTTTGGAAATTACTTTTGGAAATTGCATTTGGCCCTCTAGATGTTTTTGGGATGCAATTTCGGGTATTCCTCACTGTTGACTATACTAACTAGGGCTACTGAGATTTTGTAGTCCAACAGGTGTCATGGTTTGAGGTCTGGACTAGGACTCTGGAGACCAGGGTTGAATTCCCAGCTCAGCCATGAAACCCACAGGGTGACTTTGAGAAAGTCACACTCTCTCAACCTCAAGAGAAGATAATGGCAAACCTCCTCTGAAGAAATCTTGCCAAGAAAACCCATTATAGGGTCACTTTAGGATTACCATAAATTGGAAATGACTTGAAGGCACACAACAACAACAACAACAACAACAACAACAACAACAACAACGTCTGGATGGCTGCATGATACTTGCCCCTGCTTTACCCACACTAGATTTTGGTTTTTCAGTTGTTCCCTTTGGTAATGGATTCTAGTGCCACATGACAGTGCCATCCATTGAAGTTACACAAAGATGCTATTCTTCATGTCCCACCAGAGTAAAAGCTTGCCAGGAACAAAATAAAACATACAGTGCCAAAGACGTAGAAATCTTTCTTCAAATTGCCATGTATACCCTCCATTATTGATTTCCCATCATCCCAAGAAATTTCTTCTAGTTGTCTATGTCTCTGTGATGTTTAGTTTTTCTTTCAAAAATTACTACTGTCTATTTTGGGATAGATAATTTATCATGTGGTTTTATTTTTAAAATTCACAATGTCAGGCACCATGAACATTTCATTTCTGAGTGAAAATATGGGATATGAATATCTACATTAACAAATGAACCTATCATGGGATTTTTTCAGCACTGCCTTCTTCTGAGGTTGAGAAGGTTTGACTTGTCTAAGGTCACTCAGTTTCCATGGCTGAGTAGGAATTCAAATTCTGGTCTCTTAGTCCATTCTCAGCGACTATACCATGCTGGCTCTTATGTTGTGTCTTTGGACTTAATGGCTTATTAATTACATGAACTGCATGCCCATTTCCTGTAAACATCTCTTGGAACATAGCAAGAGGATTAAATGGCTAATATTTCATATCCTACTATCAAGAATTATGCTGTCTCCTAAACTTTCACTATTGTGTACAGGAATATTTTTGAAATGAACTAACCTTTAAAAAAATAACTTGGGCAAATCTATAACATCTATGCCCTTAATGTTTACTGGGTGGAATTCTTGCATTTTTTCCATGCAAGGATCAATAAAGATAGATATCCCCCAAGACCCAGAACCAGATGGCTACCTGAGGCATAACAACTTTAAACTTTAATCCAAAATAGATTGCATAATACTCAAAAGTCTAATCTACACTGCAGAAATAATGCAGTTTGACACCATTTTAACTGCCATGGCTCCATCCCATGAAATCCTGGGATTTGTAGTTTGTTGTGGCACTAGAGCTCTCTGACAATGAAGGCTTAATATATCACTAAGCTACAAATCCCAGAATTCCATAGCATGGCAAATGCAGTGGTGTCAAACTGCATTATTGCTGCAGTGCCAGTTATGCGAAAGCTAGCCTAGCTCTTTTGGTATGAGGCAAAAAGACTTACAAACACCTTCCCACTTTCCTGCATTATTTCTAATAGTAAAAATATATCAATGGAAAATTAATTAACCAATAGGCTGTACTTCCATGATATCTAAAATCTCCTGCCTGAGGCACCTGCAACTGAATTTTGGATAAACCTATTGAATGTGGACTTCAAAGGTTCACCAACACAAAACTCCAGAAGAATTGATTTGGGGGTGGTGGGAGGGTGGGGGGGTGAATAAATGCTGTGCACATACAAACCAATTTTGCCATATGTAAAATGTATATAGTAATTTAAATGGATGTAGCAATGGGTTTGTTATGCCCAGTGCTTTGTAACTTAGAGAAAACCCTTTTATATTTTGGTGCACTGAGGAGGAGGAGGATCATCAATTATCATTGGGACTTAGGTGCTAAACAGACCACCCCTTTGGAGTGGCATTCTGCTGCCACTGTCCTTGCTGGATTGGGGCTGCAGCAACTACACACCACAGCAATGATGTGGTTTTTTTCCGGCCCTAAAAAGAATGGCAAAATGCTGCTCATTTTGGAGCTGGAAAAAGGACACCTTTGCCATGGTAGTGGCACTTTCCAGTGCTCCTTTTGGTGTGCATCATCTGAACACCACACCAAAGGAGCACCATAACGCCATGTGACAACGGCTTGGGGGTGGAGTCAGGGCATGCGTCATGCGGCCCCCATGGCTCCACTCTGCCCTGAGACTGGTGTTAAACGCTGGTCTGTTCAGCCCCTTTGTTTCTATCCCTCTCTCTCTTTTCCATTTTCAAGCATAGAAATATACAGAGGGCTTATGTGAAGCTGGAAGTGCAGAACTCTGTGGATGACAGAGGGAGTACATACTGTGGACAGGCATGGAAGGCAAAAAAGAAGGAAGGAAGGAAGGACAGTGCCTTAAAATCATCTGTTCCTTTAATTTCTGTCCAGCATTCAGCTGCACGCATTATCACATCCGCCCACCGCTCTGACCATATCTCTCCTGTGTTGGCATCCCTTCACTGGCTCCCCCTCCCTTTCCGCATTCAGTATAGGCTCCTGCTGTCCATGTTTAAAGCCCTCCATGGGTTGGCCCCTCCTTACTTATCAGACCTTCTTTCTCCTCACTTTCCCACTAGGGCCCTCCGTTCTGGTAGTCTGGTAGTCTGCTGACTCAGCCCAGGATTTCCTCTGCCCCATCCCGGATTCGCCCCTTTTCACTCGCTGCCCCTCACTCCTGGAACCTTCTTCCCCTGCAAACAAGAGCCATCTCTTCTTTAACCAGCTTCAAAACGGAGCTGAAGACCATCCTGTTCAGAGAAGCGTTCCCAGGCCTTGCATAATTGTCGCTTGCCTCCCTGGATGAAGATTAACCACCCATTATGAAGCCAAGCCCTCCCTCCAGTCCACCTGCCTTGGTCCAGGCCTTGGAGGTAGAGAGGAATTGCTGGACCTCATCCCCTTCCCCACCACTATTCCCTTCTCTTTTTGTGTGGTGTCTTTTTAGTTCATAAGCCTGAGGGCAGGGAACCGTCTAATTATAAAGACTGTATGTACAGCACTGTGTAAATTTACAGCGCTTTATAAATAAAGGTTAATAATAATAATAATAGTAATAAATGCTAACAAAATATAGCAGCATGACATTGGAAGAGCAGACAGAGTATTTGCTTTTACCAGGATACCTTCTAACCAACCTATTGTGGTGGAGTAGATACACTTCAAGAGTAGATTCAATGCTGAAATACTATTTTTTAAAAAATGTCACAAGACTCTCTTGGGCTTCCTGAGCTCTAAACATACAAAATAGAATGTATTTATTGCTTTACAATTTGGTGGAATTTCAAGGGAAGAGAAGATGAAAGGGGATTCAGCACAGAAAAAAAAATAGTATAGGGAAAAATGATATGTAGAAAATATAGAGATATGTACAATTCAGCACATATTGTGTTGTACACATATTGTGTACAACACTTTGCACATTTTCTGTGCAAGTGAGTACAAAAATCTGTATATGGGAGGGGATGGGAATGTTATAGGAAAGCAGTAGAAAATGCAGTGTTTCAGATGACAGTACTCTTTTGATGGGAGATGCCAAGAGCAGATTCATACTTTGCTGGTCTGAACAGGATCAATTTATCTCCTTCCCAAACATATGGGTTGCCAACAGCTGCTTTCCTCTAAAGTAAGTAGGAATGGAGTCCTTCTTAGGGATTGTTGTATTCCCTGGATGTTACCACAAGAATGGACAGCAGTGATCTTGAGACCATGTAGCGCCAGTGACTTAAGGCTTCTCCAGAAGCTGTTTTATATCTTTACCATAATAATGTAGTGCTTATCTTGAATAGAACTTTCACTGCATGATGCTGTAGGAGCCCACTCAGCTCTGCACTCAGTTCAGATTCAGAGGTAAGCTAATATTGTCAGATATGCATAAAATATTTGGCAAAATGACCTGAGATTATTTCAGAATGGTATGTATCTGTGTCCACCACTATAAATCATTCTGGCTTCAACACCAGAAAGTATTTTAACATCGAGGCAGGGAAATTATGAATTTGAATGATTGGAGTTGGATTCTATTTTGGTATTTTTAATTATTTTTCCTTTTTATTTTTTGAAATGGTGATTTGGAACATGCTCACCTTCAGTGCTCTGGATGGTATCCGAGCGACAGTGCCAGTGGAACTTTATGAGAATATACATTAAATATTATCATTTTCCCCTACAAATTTTGTCACATCTCAAAATTAACCATTGAACTCCACAGTCATATACTTGTATGCAGTGTTCAGAAATTTAAAAAGAAAAAAATGTCAACTCTTTAATTTATGTGTTTGATTGGGAGTTTGAATTTTGCTGTGTGGGTCGGGAACTGTGGTTTCAAACAACTGAGAAAGATCTCAGCTCAGCTGGTTATACGACATCATTTGTGAACAGAAAACTTCTCTCTTCCCAGTACTATGCAGATCGATTTGAGGTGTCTCAAAGGTCTGTGCATTTCCTTTTGTCAGTGTACAATAGAGCTCTACGTTGGATTGTTAAATGAATACTTTTAAAAAGAACCTGTATAGAATACTTTTATAATGATGGCTCATTTTTGGTGCATCCCTTACCATTGGAAATCTTACCTCCAGGTTTCTATGAAGTCCTCCTCAGATGAGCTATTGTTGCAAGAAAGTAAAGGGCTCTCATCAGTCCTGTGGAAGTCATTCTGACTATTTCTGTCAAAGATGCCACATAAACCTCTGGTGCTGTTAAAATCAATGCTTGGTGCCCTTACTGTCAAACTCATTCCCCAGTCACTTACATCAGCTCGAACAAATACTCCTGAAAGGAATGAGATCTGGAGAAGCAGACACCCCGTTGAATAGAATGCATCTGAAAATACAGACTGTTTTACTAGTGATAATGAATTACTACACTCAAGTGCATCAGTGTTAGAATTATGGAGAAAGTGGGTGGGACTTAAAAATCTACCAAAACCCCATTGATGCCCCAAAATTTTAGCCAAATCTCAACTGCACATATTTGTCTAGAGTCAAAGTAGGTAGCGACTGCCTTTCCCCATCCCCAGAGACCAAACTAAACATAAAACATGTGTTATGTGTGAATGTATGCACATGCACAACATGCTAACAATATTTCACACACAAAACGAACAACAAAGGCCAACAGTTATTGTGTTTTATGCAGATTGATTTGAGCCTATTGTTTTAAATACAACAAAGAGCATTGTGTAAAATATTTTTTATACTTATGTCTAAGAATCTTTTATTTACTAATGCTCTTAGTGTGTGTGTGGGAAACATTGGGATAATTACTATTTGAGATTGGTGATTATATTCATGCTTTATTAGTGTTAGTCTATCAGGTGAAACTGTCAATGCAACCATAAGACTATGTTATTCTCTTAACTTGATATTCCCCCACCCCATTCTTTTATAAACTGTCAAGATGTTAAAAGCATCTCTTTCAGTTTGAAGGAAACATTTCATTTTTCCTGTAAGACCAGTTTTAAAAGATGGTGATTGTGCTGTATTTTAAACGGAATTGAACACTTGTTTTCTTATTGCAGAAGTGCCTCAGGCACTTTCAAAGTAGGGAAAAACTTATTCAGATCAAAGACAAGTAATGGGCCACATTTTTATTCTGGAAATACTAGGCTAGCTTCAATCAGACTAAAACTGGATAAGCATTTCTTATCAAGAGTATTCTTACAGGTATCTCTAAATTTACTCGCTTGAACCTGATAAACTATTTAATTAAGAAGACATAAGCTATGCAATTTTTCTTGACCTACCTACCTTCTGCATTCACCTAAAGCCAGCTGCTGGATCTGGCAAAGGAAATGGCTTTATCTGGCAACCAGGGCACAAGGATGATAACACACACACTCCAATGAATGAGGCTGTGACAAGAACTTGTGAGAGTGCATCTGGCCCTGCTTTGCTGTGGTGGTGGCAGTCTCTTCATGAGAAGGTCACTGCCACTGCAGGGAAAGAATAGGCTGAATGCATTTGGCCCTGATTTGCTCCAACAGCAATGCTTTCCTCAAGGGCAAAGGAGAAGGAGTGAGTGTGACCTTTTGACCACCACAGTTATCCGACAGCCCTCACCCCCTGCCCTTGCACCAGGAGACACATGGAGTAGGGATGCCACTAAATACATGAATAAGGACTGGTGACTCAATTTAGAAAGGACTACTAAGACTTTTCCATTCCTGTGTTATAAAATCCAGCTGTCTGTCCTTTGTCTCTGTTTAAATGCCTGACTCCCCATCAAACATGTAATTATTATCAAAAAGAAAAGTAATTTGATACACGCACAGTTATTTTTTTGCCTCCATAGGACTCCATGACTCTGGCATTTTGTTGTGATGAACCTCCAATATTTTTGATTACCAGCTGAGGTTGGGTTTCTAGCAACTGCCTGTTGCACATGTTGAGGATGACAATATCATTATCCTCCTGTGCCTCAGCATCACAGCTACAAGCAACTGAGAGGTGATGGCCTTTGCAGTGCCAGTGACGTACATGCACCTCAAACATGCGGTTAAGGCTCTTGTACAGAACAAAAGTTCCAGGCATGTAGTTATCATAACGCCTAAGCAATCAAAAGAACAACATAAAGGAAGGATTTATGGAATGATGTGCCTCACTGTTTTGGTTTGCTCATTTTTACACTGAACAACAAGACTCCTTAATTAGACCAGTATGGTGGCTGGCCTCGGAGGGAAAAGAAAATAAACACTTGGTGAGGAAGCACTTTTTCATCAACATAAGCAAAGAACACCACTGGAGTTATTAGCTGTGAGTGCATAAGAATTCATGTGAGGCGCTCATAGCTGTCTAAGACCTGCTGCTATGGCAACAGGCATGGATAAGAAGGATAAACATTTGATAAAAGTAAGTGGGAAAATATCTCTGCCTCCAGGCCTTAATAAATATGTTTTAGTTGTAACTGGATGCTTTACAGTATGGTGTTCTTCAAAGCAAAATCAGTGCTCAAATAACATCTTCTGTGACTAATCACCTACTTTTACAAGGTTGACTATGGCTAGGTGAACATTTCATATGAAAAATTAGGGCTCCGCCAGAATCCTGTTAAAGTGAAGTCGTATTTTCTCTTCTTCTTCTGAACACCTTTGCTATAAATGTAAGTTTTACTGTTAACTGGATTTGCAGCTGGCATATTGCTACGCACTGAACAATTTGGAATGTTTTCTCTGCCCCCCTGCAAATGAGCTTCAGTCTTTCAGAGTTCACTGTGGAGCTGATCTTGTAATTGCTCAGGGCCATGCTCCAACCTAGTAACTCCTGAAGGCACTTACACTTTGCTGTGGATGACAGGTGCTGAGGTGCTACCATGAATGCTGATTCTATGCACAGTGCTCACAGTAGACTGGCTTTTTGTACATAGTTGGGCAAGCTACTTTCAACGTTTTCCAAAAGTGTAATCTTGTTTTCACAGGAGATTGCAGTACTAACTCACTCTAATTACCAGGCAATCGCTACTGAAATTAATGAAAAGTTTGAAATAAACATTCACAGAGCCATTGTTTTTAGGATTTCATTCTTATGGTCTAATCCTGTAAATCCATGTTGCTAATCTGGGTGAGACAAAAGGATCAAGATGATCATCAATCACAGCTTTATTTCAGCAAAGAAAATGTTAATTAGTTGATTAATATCCTGTTTTTCTCCTCTAGGGGACCAAAAGTGGTCTAATAAAAATAATTTTATTGTTGTTGTGGTGGTTGTTGTTGCGTGCCTTCAAGTTGTTTCCGATTTAGCAACCCTAAAGTGAGGCTATCATAAGGTTTTATTACCTGAATAAAATTCCAGCCAATGGCCCTTTCCTATAGAGGGTTGTGTTTAGTGCAAACTTTTACAAAGCTGAACTTAGCAATCCTGAATGGATCCACAAGTGACGATTACCCAATGGCCCTTTTAGTATTAAGGAAATTCCTGTATGAGATTACTCCTTGATTTGAAAATAACATCCTATATAGCTGAATAGAATACCATTTTTAACAAACATGATACAAGTAAATACTTTCATGAAAGAATAATCACCATCCATCAAAAGTGATGCTGTCTGGATCAGTGAAAGAGCAGCAATTCTCTGTGGGTAGGTCTTGAACTGTAAACTAGTTGTATGAGTGTATAATGCATACAGTTAGAGGAAGAGTGCAATGGTGATGATGATGATGATGATGATGATGATGATGATGATGACAGCAGCAATGATATTTCTCATAAAACTTTATGATATTTATTTTACTTTCATGGCTGAATAAAACTCTGCCTTTAAAAATAATTTCTAAGACATGGTTCATTATCCTAGGTTCTGCTTATTATCATTGCAAATGTTATTTTTTATCTTATATTGACCCTATAGCTATATAAAGCCTATGCAATATCCTTCATTGCAAAAGAGTCTTTAAGTAAATGCTTTACAATATGATAAAAGAAGTAAAAAAAATTCCCTGACCACTATAGAGAAACTTATAATCTGGGGGAGGACAGTACCAGTCTGAGCATGTTTTTGCAGAGTCTCCATTCAATGAAGGTAGACAAGATAGTTTAAGCCTTGATTGCTCTCATTAATGGAACCATTTTCTTGTCAGCAGGAGTAGGGGACGGAGGGAATTTCCAATTTACAGTTTTGAAATGAGATTTGACTCTTGTCAAGATGGATAGGGATTCAGACCACTGGTCCTACCTTGGCAGTCTAGACAACTTTCCTGTCTTATCCATTAGAGTCTAATATTAATATTTATTGAACATAATGCATAATACATTTTTTTGGGCCCACTTGTATGATTCAGATTCATGACCATTAACCTAGGAGGTGCCACAGGGCTCCTCTCCCATGATGCTCAACATCTATATGAAATAGCCTGCCAGAAGAGATCCATCTTATTACTAGCTTAGACAGCTTTAAAAAGGCTGTCAAGACGGATCTCTTCTGGCAGGCCTTCCCCGGATAGCAATCCCAGCCTTATATCCAATATGTTTACCCCATCGACTGCCCTTTGCCTAACCCCTCGTAGTCTATTTTAATCGGATTATTCTATTTTTAGATTATTTTAATATTTCATTGTTTAATTCTGTTTTAGGGGAGGGAGAGGAGGGGGTATTGAGATTTTTTATGGAGTTTTAATATGTAAGCTGCCTCGATTATCTTTGATAGAGAGGCGGGATACAAATAAAATTGTATTTTTTTATTATTTATTATATGAAGCTGCTGGGAGAAGTCATTGAGAGTTTTGTGGTTGGGTACAATCTGTTTGCTGATGGCACTCATCTTTACGTCTTGTCATCAGAGACATCTAAAAGTATACAGATGCTTGAGCAGTGCCTGGATGCTGTAATGAACTAGCTGAGACCTGATGAAGTGAAGCTGAATCCTATTGACTCTATGGATTGATGGTTCTCAGGTCCAGGAATCGAGTAAACTAGCTGCCCTGGATGGGGTTGAACTCTCCCTGAATAAGTAGGTATGTAGTTTTAGGAATACTCTTTGATCCATTTTTGTCACTTTAGATCCAACTGAGATCCCTGTTCCAGAGAGTTTGGGACAGCTTTAAAAGGTCATTCAGATGCAGCCTTTTGTGGTCAGTGATAATTTAGCCACAGTAGTATATGCACTGGTAGTGTCCAAATGGATGCAGTGGCTCAAGTGGTTAAGACGCTGACTCTGTTGACTCTGTTGATTGAAAGATCAGCAGGTTGGTAATTCGAAGCTCCCATTATTAGTCCCAGCATCTGCCAGCCTAGCAGTCTGAAAACATGCAAATGCAAGTAGATAAATAGGTACCACTCTGGTGGGAAGGTAAACAGCATTCTGTGCAGTCATGCTGGCCATATGATCACAGAGTAGTCTCTGACAACGCTGGCTCTTCGGCTTAGTAATGGAGATGAGCACCACCCCCTATGGTTGGACACAACTTGACAACCTTGTCAACAGGGAATACCTTTACCTTTAGCTTCCAGTTCTATGTGGAACTGACCTTAAATAAGATTCAGAAGTTACAACTAATAAAAAATGTGGTGGCAAGATTGTTAATTAAACAGTCTTGCCACCATATAAACAACACATTACTTTGGTCTTCAAGGAGTTTCACTGGCTGCCAATTTGTTTCTGAGATCAATTCAAGATGCCGGTTTTGACTTACAAAGTCCTAAATAGCCTTGGGCAATTTGATAGACTAAATACAAGCCTCCCTGAAATTTTACAGCCTCAGTGGAGGTCCTGTTGCATGTCTTACCACCCCATGAAGTTAGGTGGGTTGGCACATATGGTAGAGCATTTCAGTGCAGCACCTTGACTGTAGAATTTTCCCCCAAGGTAATTGAGGTTGGCACCATATCTTTTGAGTTCCAGCAGACAGCTACAGTGGTGTTGTTTAACATGGCCTTCAGTTCTGAAATGCAAGGGGGGTTTGCTATGATCGTGCTAAGTCTTCACCTTAAATTATTTTAAAGAGTGTCTGAGTCTATTTTTTAAAAGTTTTTAATTCAAGTATTGAATGCTATAAAAGTTTTTTTTAACCCATTATACATTACCTTGGGAGCCTTGAACAGTTGAACAGCGATACATAAATGCTTTGAATAACTGGAAAAGCTAGTAGATAGCTAAGGGTTATTTCCATTGTTGCATATCTATTGATGAAATATAAACTTCTGAGTGTGCAAGATTCCCTGGGCACCACTAGTTTGCAGCCTTCCAGAGCAGATGAAGGTTGCAGCCCTCCAGAATAGATGAAAGGGGACAGAAGAACAAGAGGACAGGGGGGTAAGATTAGAAAAAGAGGAAGTTTTGTTGCACAAGCAGAACACTGCTCACATGATGATATATGGAGCCCTACATTCTGATCCGCACCTTAGTCCAGAAGACAAAGCTGAGGTCACTTTGTATCATAATGCAAGTTTAGTTCCTCAAGCATTCCTAAGGCAAAACTTCCATAAATAATGAGTTCCTTTGTTGGTTTTGCAACTTTGCAACTTTCTCCTTAACACACAAGCTATATTTCATACTAAAATGAAAAAACTTGGTTAAATAACATCAGTTTTAAACCCTTATATCTAGTCTAAGGCACGTTGCAAGAGTAGCTCATTATCATAGTTTAGCAGCAATCAAGTCTATGTACTTTGACCTTACATTTTATGGCATGTACTCTGAATGATTAAATAATATAACATGCAGATTTTTAAGTACAGCCTTAACTTGGCTTCACTTTTAGACACTTATAATATAATTAAACATACTGTACATTAAAACCTTGTTAGTGGATGAACAAATATGCTTGCTAGTTATGACTGCAAACTTGTATGGAAGAGGGTTAGTCACTGGAAGGGAAATCTATATTCACTTACAATGATTTAGTGTTGCAATCCCCCCCATATATGTGTGTGTGTATCTATATATATATATCTCCAGTGCAGGATTTTAGCTTTCTAGCCGATGATAAGCAAATATTTTCATACATATTTCTTGTCAAATTCAGAAGACCTCTAAATAAATGTTCATAGCATGATTCATGCATGTGTAAGGTTATTTCACACATATTTTTAGGTATATAACTAAATTGTCATTTTTAATAGACTGGACCCAGACATAAGGTATATCTACACTACATATTATATTAGTTTGCTACTACTAAGAGGTGCTTTGAACCTTCTGCCAGAAAGGTCTACTGTACTCCTTAAAGTTTCAATTTCCTGAGCTACAATTTTAGCTCTATTCTGAGTACTGATTACCCTCATTTAGGAAATACCAGAAACACCAAATAAGTCTTATGATGGTATACTATTCTCACAATTTTTAACTGATGAGAAAAATGAGAAGCATCTTAAACTACATGGTTAAAAGGTCAAGAAGGGGAAGTTTTGTTTTAGTCTAATACAAGAAAGCATCTACTAAATAGTCCCAGCTTAATTTCCTTTATTAAGTAAAAATTGCTAATTTAGGTGGGATACAGACCGCCCAAAAGGGCGGTCTCCTGCCGCCCTCATTTGTTGCTCAAGGAAACTGCAGCAGACAAACTGCGCGGCTCCCTTGCGCAACAAAAAGAAGCCGCAAAAGCGGCTTCTTTCTGCGGTGCCATTATGACGCTGCAAGGCGCCAATGGCACGCTTGCAGCTTCATGAAGGCGCCAAGATGTGCGGATGCTAGGTGTCCATCACGTCAAAATGGCAGCACCCATGAGTATAGGGCACCACCATTTTGACACCCTCGTTACATGCGAGGGGCAAGGCGCGCCAGGAAGCGCTGCCCCTCGCGCGTAATGACGGCACCCAATAGGGCCCGGCCATACAGCACCATAGTAATCCATATACATTACAGTATTTAGTCCAGGGCTAGCTCTTATAAAGCAAACTTAGTGCTTATGTCTTGATAAAGTCTCAATTTAAAGGACAATTTATATGTACTGTATTTGCTCTGGTATCACCGCTTCACAAAATAAAATCAGTCCGATCATCATATACAGTTGGCCCTATGTATCCATGGATCTTTTTTATTCATGGTTTCAGCCATCCACACACACACACACACACACACACACACACATTTCCAAAAGCAAACCTTGATGAGCCATTTTATATAAGGCACACAATTTTACTATGTATATAATAGGACTTGAGCATTCATGGATCTTGGTATCCATTGAGGGTCTTGGAACCAAAACCTTGCTTTCCTTTTCAGACAACAGGTGAAAACCTCTTGTTTACTTGGGCAAGCATTGTGGACTAACATGTACCTTTACCCTATGAATGCTTACTGAGATGAAAGTCCAATAGAATTTTTGGGGGGTTTAGCAAATATTTATTTTAGCAAATATTTATATTTTCAAATATAAATAAATAAATTGTTTCAGTACTATTCAACATCTTTATCAATGACTTGGTTGACAGAATTGGGGGCATACTTATCAAATTTGCAGATGACACCAAACTAGGAGGAGCAGCTAATACCCGAGAGGACAGGACCAAAATTCAAAATGACCTGAATAGATTAGAAAGCTGGGCCAAAGCTAACAAAATGAAATTCAGCACAGAGAAATGTAAGGTGCTGCACTTAGGGCAGAAAAATTAAATGCACAGATATAGGATGGGTGATACCTGGCTGAAAGAGACTACATGTGAAAGGGATCTGAGAGTCCAAGTAGAAGAGAAGTCGAATATGAGTCAATAGTGTGATGTGGCAGCTAACAAGGCCAATGCGATTTTAGGCTGCATCAATAGAAGTATAGTGTCTAGATCAAAGGAAGTAAGAGTGCTACTCTATTCTGCTCTGGTCAGGCCTCACCTGGAATATTGTGTCCAGTTCTGGGCACCACAATTTAAAAAGGATGGTGAGAAACTGGAGCGTGTCCAAAGGAGGGCGACTAAAATGGTGAAGGGTCTGGAAACCATGCCCTATGAAGAATGACTTAGGGAGCTGGGGATATTTAGCCTGGAGAAGAGAAGGTTAAGAGGTGATATGATAGCCCTGTTTAAATATTTGAAGGGATGTCATATTGAGGAGTGAGCTAGCTTGTTTTCTGCTGCTCCAGAGACTAGGACCTGGAACAATGGATGCAAGCTTCAGGAAAATAGATTCCACCTCAACATTAGGAGGAACTTCCTGACAGTAAGGGCTGTTCGACAGTGGAACACACTTCCCCAGAGTGTAGTGGAGTCTCCTTCCTTAGAGGTCTTTAAAGAGAGACTTGATGGCCATCTGTCGGAGATGCTTTGATCGAGATTTCCTGCATGGCAGGGGGGTTGGCCTGGATGGCCCTTGTGGTGTCTTCCAACTCTGCGATTGTATGATTGTATGATTCTATGGGCTGGGTTCATGTGTGAGTGAAGGAAAATGGTTTTTAGCGCACACTAAACTGTTGGCAAGCCATTGCCATGCTATCACCCAACCGTCACCCATCCCCAAACCAGGCTAAGCTGCCCAATTTTAATACACCAGAAGCTTTCCAACAGTGAAAAATTAGGTGGCTGAGCCTGGCTCGAGGATGGGTTATGGTTCAATGATGGCATGGCAACAGCTTACCAACAATTTAGCATGTGATAAAATCCATTTTCCCTTGCTCACGTGTGTTTCCAGCCCATACCCAGAACAGACCAAAAAGTGCATGCGATAAACCTCAAGATTTCCTTCCCCAACAAAGTAATTCACAGCTCTTACTATTAACAGTGCTCTTGCACAGATGCCTTCCATGCAGGGCTTACGTTCTAGATCCACCTGGCATGTTGAAAGAGCTATATCTGGAGTCCTTTGTGCCATTTTATCTAGAATGTGCATGAACATATTGTCTGCATTCATAAAACATTTGAGAGGCTACTTGTTTGAGTGTCTTTATAATCTATTGAAGTTAGATGATTTTTCATCTGTGGTAAAAATAATTGGTGCTATTGTAACAACCACACATAAAATTTTAAAACTCCCACAAAACCATTACGTGGAGAAAAAAATAACAGCAATAAAAACAAAACCCATACTTCAGCAGTATCTTCCCATCTATTTTAAAGTTTATGTTGTACTATTTTATTGGATAACGGCTCCCAGGGGTTCACAATATACATATAACACAAGTACAATATTAAAACTAAACCAACAATAAAAAACAGTAATTCAATACATGAAAACATCAACATTTGAAACAGGACCACACTGATTATGGTATATACTGGCTCCCAAAGCAGACGTACAGAAGGCCTACCATACTGAATGTGTAGTATACTTGGTATGTGAATATGAATGTGTGCATGTACATAGTGCTATTTGGGCATTATAAAATATTCTAACGCTTGAATGAGGGAAATGCATGAAAAGAGGAATATTCTAGCCTGGCCCTTCTTGTGTTATTTCCACTTGGAAGATGACTTTCTGAAGAGGAGCCTATCTTCTGTGTAAGGAAACATTCAATTGGAATTGCTGTTTGTTTTTCCCCTGTTTTTGATTGCATGGAGAGTCTTCATGCATAAAGGAGATGTTGCTTTACAGACTGTTGTTCTCCATGTGTGGGAAGTATTGAAAATATCAGTGAGGGGGGGCTGGCTTAGCCCACCCTCCTCTATATGTACTTATTTTATTGAGGATTTAAAATGATTGAGTGGGATATCTCTTTTTCTTTGTCTTGCTTCCTCCTTCTTTTCATCATTATCTAATTCTAAGGTATGCTGTTTAAATGACAAATGCATCTTAAGAAGCCAGAAGCTACGCCAAAGCTGCCCTCCAGTCCTTAGGACTGGAGTGTGGATTTATCATGGCTTTTCGACTCTTAGGAAGCATGCATCAATTAAACAGCATACCTCCAAAGTGACCCAAAGAAACTTTATTTTGGCCTGTTTGGGCCCTATATTTGTCTAGTGACTTTAAATATACCGGTTGGAATCTGGTTGGTTATTGCAGCTAGAGTATTCCAGTTGAATCAATTGATGAATTGAGAGTTAACACTTCATTGATTCCCTGAGTTTACTCTGTCATGACTAACAATAGAGTAAAGGGCTCTATGTGATGGCAAAACTTTTAGCCACTGAGTGCCCAAACTCTGAGTGCCAGGGACAGGATTTCTTGGGGGTGGGACTTCTGGAAAGAAAACATGTAAGAAAAAATTTGAGGACCCAGGCAAATAAAAGTTCAAAACAAAAGATAAATCTTAAAAAAAACCCACTCATATAAATATTAAATCCATCCTTTTTAGCCCTGCTCAAAATGGAGGATGTTTCAAGAGGCTGAAAGGAAGGAGAGTAAAAAGGTTAACAAAGCTGCTGTCACCGAGACTGGAGTCAGAGGTCCAAAACACACTGCAGAAATAATCCAGTCTGAGACCATTTTAACTGCTCTGGCTTAGTACTAGGGAATCCTGGGAATTGTCGTTTATTATGGTACTAGACATCTTTGGCTAAATATCGCACCAGCCTACAAATTGCATAATTCCATAGCATTTAGCCTTGGCAGTCAAAGTGGTGCCAAACTGCATTATTTCTGCAGTGAAGATGCAGCCCCTAACACCAGTGGCTGAATATCACTATTTTGTGGATTTGGGATGTTACTGTGCTTTGCTATATGATCAACAAGAGTCACCATGGTGTAGTGGTTTGAAAGAGAAACCCACTAGGTAACCTTGGGCAAATCACACTCTCTCAGCCTCAGTAGGCAATGGCAAACCCCACTTAACAACTCTTGCTAAGAAAATCCTGTAACAGGTTTGTTGTGACAATTTCTCTGGGAAAACATGGTTCAGTTTCCCATGCAGCCACGCAAACCCACCTGGTAAATGTGGGCAAATCACACTCTCTCAGCCTCAGAGGACAGCAATGGCAAACCACCTCCGATGAAACCCACCAAGAAAACTCCATGATAGGGTCACCAGAAACAACTTGAACGCACACAGCGTACACACACCCAAGTCACACTATCTCAATCTCAGAGGATGGCAGTGGCAAACCCCCCTGATGAATCTTGCCAAAAATCCCTGTGATAGGATTGCCAGAAATGACCTGAAGGCACACAACACACACACACACACACACACACACACACACACAGAGAGAGAAAACAAAAAAAAAAGTTTTATTTATATCCCACTTGTTACCACAATCAAAGCGGCGTACAACCTTTAAAAAAATAAAATATATACAATTTCCACCCCCCTTAAAAAAGGATTAAACAATTCTATCCATTAAAATTACAGACAATAAAATCTAAAAACAATAATAAAATAATGGTGTTACACTCTCTCAGCCTCAGAGGATGGCAATGACAAACCATCTCTGATGAAACTTGCCAAGAAAACCCTGTGATATGGTCACCTTAGGTCACCAGAAATAACTTGAAATAACTCCTGAGAGGCAACACAACATTATTCTTTAAATATCTAAAAGGCTGTCTGGGTTCTCTGCTGCCCTAGAAGATAAGACCAGGCCTAATGGTTTTTAGATACAGAAGGGTAGATTTTTATTGAACATTAGAAGGAACTTCTTGACAATAAGAATGCTTTGGCAATGGAAACAATAACCGAGTGTAGTCCCCTTTTCTGGTCATCTTCAAAGAGAGGCTAGGTATCTACCTTCTGGCGTTGCTCTAGCTAGAATTTTTACTGTGTGTGTGTACGTACTCAATGGCCTTATAGGGCCCCTTTTGACTCCATAATTCCACTAGGGTTGTCATAAAAAAAAAAATACAGGTGAGGGCTCCTGTACCTTTAATGGTGTATAAAAGAAGGGATTTCAGCAGGTATTGGCTGTGTGATGGTGGGATCCACCAGATGGAGCAAATTTTTGTTGATGGCTGTGGTATTTATTGCTGTGGTTTTCATTTGCTGATTTTGTTTTGTTTTGTGTTAAATAATCAAATGGATGATCCTAGGGTCGCAGACTCTTCAGTGGTAACTCCTGGCACCAATAGTAACACTGGATTCCTTTGCAACTAACTCCTCCTTACTGCTGCAATTGAGAGAGAGGGAGACAGATGGCAGGAGGGACTTTACTTCGCAGTTTACATATAGGATGATAGACTACTGCTCCTTTAAAAAACAAAAAAGGAAGGCATGCCCATACAACATCTCACAACAACCAGACCCAATAGGTATAGAAGTGAGTAAAGGTACTGAAGAGGTCTAAGTGATGATTGGCTAAGTTGCCCACAATGCTGTGAAATCTGAATGATAATTAAGTTGGCAAAAATGTCATACAGCTCCCTTCATCTTCCCCCTTCCTCATCAACATTTACATGAACTTTAAAAAAATAAACCAGAGCAGCCATGAGTGGATACAGAGATAGCACCAAGAGAAACCAACTGGCAATAAGCCCTTTGTCTGGAAGGACACATTGTTAATCTATTCAAGTGTATATTATATGCTATGTATTCAATAGACCCAAACATGCTCGGAATTTTAAAAGCCACTCCAGGGTTTTCTTCACATATTACTTTATGAAATGGGCACATTTTGCTCTGGCAATAGCATGCAACTTGTTATATATGATGGACTCAACATGTGTCTTTTTTAATAATATCAGCATCACAACATATATATCTCATGCAAGGATGGCATTTATGCCACTCTCTGTTCATCATACACAAAATTGAAAATGTCTGTTTAGGATAACAGAATATGTAAAAATTTCCCTGAGAAAAAATATTCCTAGCAGTGTAGTAACCCCAGGGGATGCTGAACTTTGGAATTATGGAAAATGTTTGTCTATAGTAAATGTATACAAATATAAAATGTGACATATTTGGCTCACAGAAACAATAATTAATAGTCAAATTCTATACAGGTCTACCTTAGTCATGTTCAACTTGATGGGACTTATTCCCTGATATATAGGTGTGTACAGGACTGCAGTCTAAGCTATGGCATGAGAACTTGTTAGGTTAAATGAGACAATAATTTACTATCAGTAATTCTCTATAATAAAAAGGTCTCCATGAAAATAAGTAAATCCTCTGGAGGGCTAAGTGACTGTCAAAATGGGGGCTGAATGTAAAAATAGGTTTTCAAGTTATGGAAAACTATTTTGCCTAAAGGGTCCCCATTTCACCATCAGCTCCAAATAGGCAACTTATGGTGGTCAGCCTAGATCCATGTGGATCTTGGTTGAATTTCAGAAGCCCTCAATAACTGATTTGTTCTGGCTTCTGCAAGAATAATTTGTCACTCTCTCAACAACCTGTTAAGTGGAAAGAAAAATGGAGAGAGAGGGAATAGCGGATGGCAGAAAGAAAGGAAAAGGGGTTGTCTTGATTACTTAGTGGTTTCACCCCATCCTTCACTAATTTCAGCTCCATCCACTGCTGGCAGGCAGTCCCCAACAGTTTAATCCTCCAAGAATGCAATCCTCATAAAAAAAAATTGCCAACCCCATGCCTCTAGTGAACCGAGAGAAAGAGAGTAATGTGAAAGCTTGAAAAATGCAGCATAATACTCCTTTAAAAAAAAAAGTGAACACAGCTGCTTAAGCTATAGAGTTACATTTGGCTGGATACCCACTGTTACGATTCTCTCTGGGAATGACAGATTTTCCTTTGTTATTTGAGCTTGAGCTGAAGATAAGGGATAAAGGAAGAGGGATCAGATATAAACACTGTAGAGATTAAAAGAGTAAACAAAGGATTGATGAGTTCTGCCTCAAAGGAGAACAAAAGTTGTGAATAGTATATTTCTGAGACAATATTTGTTCCCATACCAATGTAGTCATTCAATGAAGACACTATTGTAGAATTTCCTGAGTAACCCTACCCTATAAGGTTAAGGCTGCTTGTGAATGGAGAGGGGCCTTTTCAGTGAAGATTTCACATTTGTAACATGCTTTTCCAAATCCAGGACATTGAATTGGTGGTATGAAAAAAACCCATTGTAACAATTCAAAGTATGGGATTCAGATGATTGGGGCATTTCTATGCTGAGCTATTACAGAAAAAGCAAAACTGTATTTGCCACCACCTGATGCATCCATACCATGGTCAATCTACTCAATACTTTTAGTGCAGATAACATGTTTCTATGTAGCTTTGGACTAAGAAGTCCTTCTCCACCTTTTGCAGAAGTAAAGATAAGCTGAGATGCATAGTTCTGAAGAAAAATGTCTCCTGAAACCTGTGAGCTTACACAGACTCATCTGGAAGGATAGTATTTTGCTGCATCAAAGACGTCTTGCAAGTGTTGAATCTTATGTGAGGTCAAGCATATAAAGTAATGTTACAGTTTTTCTGGCACAGGGAGAAAATCTTTTTTTTTTTTAAACTATCTTAACTTTTCCCTTTGAAATTTTCATTAGTTTTCTTGTTAGTACTGTTTGTACTGAATTATAAATTACAGCATCCTTGGATCCTAAAAACTATGAAGCATGACATTTTACACTGTCCTTGAATCTTAAGTGACATAAAATGTAGTCTTTAAATGTTTTAAATAAATATTAAGTAAATAAGCATTGTTGCTTTCTCTGGGTAAAAGTGTTTTTATTCTCCTAGGCTTTTAATGGAATGGAATGCATTTTTCTCTTTTAATACATTGCTGTATTTTACCTAGTTTCATAAACTCTCCTGGAATCTCTGTAGAAGGATAATGTATAAATCCTTTGAATAAGTTAATATGTACATAGCTGTATAATTCAAAGGCTAGGATTAATATCTTGGTTACTAGACTTTCACATGTGTTATATTCTCCTGCCCTCTAGGTGGCACATTCACATCAAAAATTCTGGTACTAACCAAGACAGGAGATATCAATACATGTTGCAGATTCCCTGCACAAATTACCAATCTCCATCACCCTTGTGCCTGGCTCACTTTTTCAGAATCAATCTGATTGTAGAGCAAGGGTAGGAATAGTGCCATGCTCCAGATGTTGTAGAGCAGAACCAGAAATCCTGGTAGCCCTGGTCAAGATGATCAGTGGTGACAGATGCTGAGAACTGCAGTCCAACAAAATCATGGGGGACCCCCATGATTCCCCTCTCCATTGTAAAAGTTTGGGAAGCCTGCAAGAATATTTGGTAGGAATGCTTTCACCTGCCTCTTTGCTGTTTCTTAATACAATTTTGCTATTACAAATGACAATGAGTTACGAATATAGCCTTCCCCACATGGATCTCCTCCAGTTGTTACAGACTCTAGGGCATTGTCTGCAGTGATCAGGGTATTCCAGGGGCAGCCCGGAGTATCCTGGTCTCACAGAATATTCTGCTCTGTTACCTTGACCTCCATTTCTGTGCCGCTGCTGTCTGCACGGGTGTCCTGCCAAGCTGCCCAGCACATTTGCCATTACCATGGGTTGCTTGCTTCTGAGATCTGAGCTCAGAATGAATGATCCATGGTGGTTGCAGGTTCATCAAGTGGCTTGGTGTGATGCCCATTCAGACAGATGCTGCCATGCAGAAATAGAGAAATGGAGGACTTCGGATCTTCCTGGAAGATCTAGAGCAACATTTTAAAATCTGTTTTAATCATGTTTTACTGCTCTGGTGTGGGACATGCCAGACATCATCCAGACTATCCACATTAGAACTGGGGTTTGGGCCATGCATTGTCGAGACAGGATATGAGAAAGCGTGTGTATGTGAGGGGGTTGTTGTGGCACTAGATCTCTCTGACAGAGAAGGCTAAATATTTAACAAAATTACAAATCCCAGGATTCTATAGCATTGAGTCATGGCAGTTAAGTGGTCTCCAACTACTTTATTTCTGCAACCCAGACATACCTTTTAACTACCATTAGCTCACTCAGTATGGCTCAAAGTTGGAAACTTTAGTAGAAAACATATGGAGGACACATTTTGTGGAAGGTGGCAATACTGTAATATAAACAGACTACAATTCAGAATTCGAGATCTTTGTGAATTAGAATCCTTTGTCCAGTCTACATCACTCTTCAACTGAAAACACATCTGAGTAGCAACTGCTGTTTTATTTATACTCCACTGATCATTTTGGTGATAAAAGGTGTGTGCATGTGTTATTTTTTTTCTTTTTTCTTTAAATGTTAGTGAACCAACCTAAACCAGCATTTCTTCTAAGGCAACAGACTTTAGAAATGTTTTCTAATGATATGATGCTATTATATGTTTTGGAAATAAATCCCACTTTTTCCAAATGAAGTCAGCGAGGTTTTTGAAGATAATGAGAAGCTGTTGTTCTAAATAAGAAGAAGAATTTATTACTTTTGACCATGTAAGTATCACATTGCAATCTGATCCTTGTACTTAGTGGGCTATTTAGTTGTGGTGTGGACAAGATTATGGTAGCTGTTACTACAACACATCTCAAAGGCTATGATTTATTAAGCCATCACTAACTTTTCAAATATGTTACCACAGTGACTAAGAAAATTGTATCAGATGTGCAGGAATTTATATCTCTTGTGAAAAATAAATAAAATATTTCCCTTTTTCTCCTCTATACAGAAATTGGTTTAACATTATGATCTGTTAATTCAGACAACAGGTTTGTAGAAGTAACTCTATGTGTATCCTGAAGGCTTTGAAACCTCTTCTTTTGGGACTCTGTCCATCCTTGGATTTAATGAACAACATTGCCGCTGTTATATGCAAGCACACATACATCTTGATATTAGCCAGTGTGAGCAATAACTTGATTATTTCACAAAAAATAGCTTAGGTATTAATTATAGCATTTTAAGTACTTTCCCCTCATCTGATTGGTTTTATGTCTTTTTGAAGCCTCCCAGCAGTACTAAATGATGCATATCCTTCTGGCAATGCTATGCTTTTAGATTCATTATAGCGATTTCAGGAAAAGTCAGCAAACACACTCCATCAAATGCTTTCTGCAATAAAAACTCTTACCAGAATCCAGGGTACTCAGTTACAAAGTAATTTTACAGATGTCATCCTGCTCCTGACAGGTAACAGGGATGGTACTTAGGATTGTCAAAATATGCTCTTGGCCATCTTCCTCAATTTGTAAGGACTCGGGCACAAACTGGAAGTAAAGACAAGATCATCAGTCTCAGATTGTGTCCCTATTAAGCCCTGAGCTGTTTTGAGGGCAAATGGGCTCAGAGTTGGGATACAGATTAATTTTTAGTTTTTGCTGCTTGTGGGTAGCAAGCTTTCTAAGTTTCAAAAAAGGCCCCATAGATATGCCCAAGGAAGCTTCCTTGAATGAATTGTGCCAAGCTTGGTAATGTTTTCTTAGCATGCCTTTGGAATTGTGGAACTTATAATAAGCAATCAACCTAACAAACAAACATTCCTTTTCCGAGCACTGGGATTTAGCTAGAAGGTTTTCAGAAAAGGGCCCCTAGGGATGAAATCACTGAAATAATATAAGTAGCCCAATATAATTAAGTGTTTCAATAAATATTAAAACAGTCTCCCAAAGCAGAATTTTGGCTTGTATTTTTAAATGCTGAACTGAAATTGTAAGTTACTTCAATGCAATGCATTTGGAGACTGAAAGAAAATTTTGTTGGGGAGGCAGAATTCTTATGTGTGAGAAGGTAATGTCCTTTTGCCTTTCCCCATAGCTATAATCCTGAGCCAAACGTTCATATGTCCTACTGCCACAAAAGTGGAATTACATGTGTGAAAAGTTCATTTGTTGCCTGTTCATGCTGAGTCCTACTGGGCTTGTTGCTATCTTTAAGTCGCAGCACACAAGTGTTATTGGCTAGAAGGGCACTGGAATGCAGTGGCAAGCAAGTTGTTTTTTTTAGATTATCACAAGCCTCTTTTAATCCGATCCAGGCATGTTCTGAGCATGGATTTAAATGGATCTTATTGCATGCTTCAGTGCCCAACTTGGCCACATTGTGTACCCGACCCAGACTCCTGGCATACTTTTTGAAGAATGGGAAAGTATCGTTCTTAAAAAGTAGACCAGAAGTCCGGAACAGGTACACAATGTGGCTGAGATGGGCATGGAGGCATGCAATAAGATCTGGTTTCACTTGTTTGTACCCATACCCGTGCCTGGATGGGGCGAAAAGAGGCGTGTGATAATCTACCTAATATGTAGTTGAACATAAAATTCTCTGCATGCTTTCCTTTAGGTCACCTCAAATGAAAGGGCTAGAATCACTCTCTTTGGCCCAGTACAGATGGGTGGGAAGTGCCATCATGGGGCCAAAACTAAGGCTCGGGGGAGCACAGCAACCACACGCTCCCAAGCCCTAGTACGTGCTGGCGGTGCCATCTTTATGCAGTGCCGTCCACACAGTGTGCACATCGACGATGTCACATGTGCACCATGTCAAAATGGGGAGGTGCACACATGACATCATTGCAACACCCCAGGGTGCTAATGGCGCCTTGGCAGCGTCGCCAGAAGGAGCTGCATTTAGCAGCTCCTTTTGCAGCAGATTGTTGCTGCAGGTGTGCAGTTGCTGTGTCAATGATCCGGGGCAGAAGTGATTCACCCCTTTCTGCCCTTTCTTTTAAATGAAAGCTGAAAAATCCAGCTACATGGAATTCTAAGAATATTTCTGCAGGTGTCAGGCCTCTATAGGTTATGCTATATCTTTGGGCCTGGCTCTGCAATTCCTTAGATAATGTCAAAGGGTCATTAAATAGAGAAAATGTTGCAAAGACAAGGTTCCAGATTAAATGTCAGCCATATCTAGCTGGCTTCTTTAGTTAGAAGACCTGAGAAACACCTCAGCTTCAAGCTTCTGGTAAGGTGCTACCAGTGAGAATAAACAATACTGAATAAGATGCACTGATAGTTTTGCTTAGTATAAAGAAACCATCCTTTTCACCGAAATAAACTTAAAACTCAATTATCAAACAAGAGCATGGTTGGTTGAACATTGGTAAACAATGTCTCTTCATTTTAGTGTTTTTTCTGTAGACAAAAAGAAGTGGGAATAATCATAAGTATCCCTTTTAAAACCAAATGAAACTTTGATTGCAAGATTTCTTCATTTAAATCCTAATCAATGTAATAAATTGTGTTAAAGGTACCTCTACAACAGATACTGATTCAAGGAGGCAGTTTTGAATCCCATAAACTGTTTTATTTTTGAAAACAAAAAAGATTTCAGTGGGCAAAATATATGCCCTTTCAAAATATATTGATTTTTCTCCTTGGGCTACATGATATGGGGAACCAAGTTTATTGTGAAACCCTTGCATTTGTTGTGGGATCAGTTACTATCCTAAGATCCAGTGGGATTTAGTTTGGGGATAGGAAAATGTCCCAAAGGTAATCTCTACAAGTTCTTTTAAGGGTTTGGGGAAAGTTATTTGCACCATTGTTTTTATCATGTGTGTTCAAATCAGACCCTGGAACATTTCACTGTTGTAATTTCTTTACTCTTTACCTTCCCTCCTCCCTCTCACTTCTGGGAAGGGAACGTAACAAGATCTTGGAGCATTGCCACTGCAAGATAAGGTAAAATTGCTACACTGGTGAGATTTCTGTTTAGCTCTGAACCATGCTGCCAAATTAGCAACTATAATTGCTTATTAAAGAGGCATTCTGTTAATTTCCAAGCACTACCTTTTGCTTTTAAACATCCCCAGTAATTAGAAAATTATTTTTGGATAAAGTTAGGTAATTGTTTCTCATTTCTGATGCAGAAATTAGAAATAAAATCCTAATAACTAACAGCATGAAAACAATTTGTTCAGTGCACTTACAGAGCTACTAGTGAAAAAAATAATAATTAAAATGCACTGGCATGTGTATTAGCCAGCCATGTGCACTGGATGCTATTTTATTATATGTGGGATGAAACTAAGACTATAGGAACACATGTACTTCATAATGGGCATGTTTGAAAATCCAAGATAATTTTGTCTTGTCAAGGATGACGCAGCCCCACCTACACATTCCCAGTTTCACTAATAATGATAATGATAATAATAATAATAATAATAATAGCAGCAGCAGCAGCAGAAACAAAAACACCCCACAGATCTTAAAGCATCCATTATTTGTTTATTGAACTTTACAAGGACTTGCAAACTTTGTAATTTGTTTGTTGTATTGTGGGAACTCAGTGAAGACCTGGTGTCTGTCTTCTCTCTTTCTAACAAGCCAGAAAAATAATTAAGGTTTTGTTTTGGTATTAATTCTCTCTTTGTTTGGCAGGAAATCAAACCAGAGGGTCAAGTAACACCCACCCACCCACCCACCCACACAGACAGACAGACAGACACACAACTACAATACAAAATGAAAGTTCCATTCCAAGGGGGGACACTCAGTAAGGAGAGCACTGACATGTAACTCATGCCTAGTAAAACAGGTTCCTGCAGATATTTGACTTACTGTACAAACTCTCAGCCTACAAAACCACCAGGATAGGGTCTCCATAAGTCTGAAACAACTTGAAGGTACACAACAACAAAATATGACATCCAGGTTAGTGAGCCCAATGTTAGGAGAAATGATCAAACTCAGTATTGTCTACTTTATTGGCAGCATGGTCTTGGACTGACTTTCTGTTCCTAATACTTGTACCCAATACTTGGACTGGATGTGGAGGAGCATGTTTAGGGAGTCTTTAATCCTCCTGTTGTTGCTGGACCACTGATTATGCTGATCATTGGTTATGGGGCAAAAAAAGGGTACTATCCCTGAAGTATGAATTCTGCCCCCAATGAGAAACTGTAAAGAGTAAGATATTGAAAACCATCCACATCTAGAAGTTTTATGTTTGCTATTTCACAGGTAACTTTGCTTGCCCCTTGTCCTAATATTTACATATGAAAATAGGTGGTATGCTGCAGTTCTATCACCTCTAAATATAAATATGTCCAGTGTGGCATAGTGGCTTGAATGCTTGACTACAGCTCTGGAGACCAGAGTTCAATTCCCAGCTCAGCAAGTCATACGCTCTCAGCCTGAGGGGAAGGCAATGGCAAACCTGTTACGAACAAATCTTGCCAAGATAACCCCATGATAGGGTCCCTTAAGGCCACCAACTTGAGGGCACACAACAGCAACAAATTCTTCAACACAGTGCTTGTCTCTCTCTTTCTCCCCCCCCCCCCTTCCTCTTCCATACATACACAGAGGTAAGAGAGCTTAGGCCAAAACTGCAAATTACCCCCAAAATCTAAATTCCATCACTCTGTTTGAACTCCAAATGGAAATGAAGAAATATTTTCTTCTTCTCTACCCAGTGTATGTACTTCCTTGCTGTCCTTTTACCTTTCCTCTCTCCCAGTGATGTGGAAATGGGGGGAGGGAGAAGAAACAGTCTTATATGATTTAGGGGGTGTAAATGCCTCCCATCCCCATCTGTGTGTTTTCAAGTATTCACTGCATCCTGTTAAAGAGAATGACTTAGTTTTCCAAACTACACATGTATAAACTATGGCACATCACCAAAAGCTGTGGCTGTGCTGTTAGGTCTCCAATCAAAGGCATTATGTCTGCACCACAATGATGACTATAACGCATAACAATTAGCCCATAAATAACAATGGCAGGCTTAGCATGCATGTCCTTGTTTTTTTATAGGTTTAGCTTTAGAAAAGTAATCTGTATGACAACTTCTATAATGAGATGGTGTGTGTGTGTGTGCTTTCATCAGTTATTTATATTGCATTTCAGAAGATACAAAGGTGGAGGAGGAAGAGAAAGAATGGCTGCTCTTACAAAAATAAAAAAATAAATTCCTGGTCCCAATGACCAGATGAGGTCAGGAAATATTTTAACCTGTTCAGATTCAGCATTTACAGCATGGGAGGCTTGTCTGGGATTTCTGTAAAAGGTGGGTTACATCTTTCAGGAAAATTTAAATGATCAAACACAGAGACCTACACTAGTCTTCACAAAGATTTTCCATTTGAATCCACTGTGGTAATGATACAACAGCATTTGTTTAGACATTATGCCCAGATAATTCACAGAACTGAGTATCTACTTAGTGTTGCATATAACTGTCCCTGGAACATTTTCATAATACATTTTTTGGTATCTAGATGCTGTAGCTGTTAGTGCTTTCAGAAAGGCTGATAGAATGATGCATAGAATGGCAGGCAATTTATTGAAACATTTTCTCCTTGGGCACCTAGAAGCACCCTGTTTATAATCACCAAAGCCAATTTTACGGTGTGTTGTCTCATGGAGCAAGGTGGTTAATACAGAAATCTCCATCATGGTTATACTAGAGAAGTTTGTTAAATGAAGTGCTTTGTTGTTACCTTAATCCCAACATAGAATTCATTGCTGTCTTCAGGGGAAGACTGGTGCTCAGGAGAATCCTACCTAAAAGTGGTGACAGTGCAAAAGACCTGCAGTAAATAAATTGTCCATTTTACAACTGTTTCCCTTCTTTTAAATGTAGAGCTTATGAAAAATGATTGAAGATGTTGTAAAGGTTATGAAGCTTTGGCTGAAAGGTTATACTTTATAAAGACTGTCTTTGCTGGTCTTTCTGTTTTCTCCCCAATGCCTGCAGGCAATAAATAGGGACAGATAACACCCCTTCCTGAGCAATAACAGACAATGAAAACCCTGGTCCTAACAAATACTTTTGCATGCATGTTGAAATCGTCACATGGTATTATCCCCATATGATGCTCCTCCTATGGGACAGCAAGTAGAAAACCTTAAAGGGAAGCAGATAAATTTTTTAAAAGTCCAATGAGCCTTTTAACCTTCAGAAATAATGATAGCAGGAACTAGGATGCCCATAGATTAATGGAATTAATCCATAGAAGACCCTCAATGCTTTTTAATGCTTTACAGAGACTGGGTAGTGTTTTCTGCAGTGGTACTGCTCTTCCACCAACAGTTTCTGTGTTAAACATATCAAACAAGGGAAGATAACTTCAGAAGATGCAGGTGCAATTTTGGACTCTGGAACTTTCCACTGATTGCAGCAGCCCTGATTTTTATTTTTATTTTTTAAAAGAAAAAGTCCAGAAGAGGCTTCCAGCCCATTTCTGCTGTTGTTATTGTTGTCATTTTGACCTTTTAAAGGGTAATGATCTGAGGGACCCTGAGCCTCTTGAAATTTACTAGCAGTGAAACAACCCCACATTTTTATGGGAAAAAAATATAGTTCTGGGGGTATTGGTGGTAGCAAGGAACTGTGGCTAATCAACAAAAAAGACCTCAGGAGACCAATACAGCTTCTGCTTACAATTTGTTCTTTATGATGTAAAGCAAGTAAGACAGACAAACACCCCATGATATTTTGGAGCAATTTATATAATTATGGAATGTTTAGTGAAACAAATATGTATAGCATACTTTAAAGGTTTATTAATGTTATTGCTCCATTTGTTTTCCTGAAATGTGGTGTGGCAGGTATTCTGATTCTAGCACACCATGATTTTTTTAAAAAAAATTGGCTACCACAAAAAGACATGTACACTCATCCCTCCATATTTGCAGCTTTGATATTTGCAGATTTGATTATTCACGGATTTGATTAATAAGTTCTCTCTAGGAATCTCTAGGTCCTCCAGTGCAACTCTGTGGTCAACCTTAAAAGTTGCACTGAAAGACCTAGAGATTCCTAGAGAGAATACTGTACTAGGCATTTATAGCTCCTCCAGTGCAGTTCTGTGGTTAGTGTTTGTCAGACGTTGACCACAGAGTTGCACTGGAGGACCTAGAGATTCCTAAAGAGGTGTCCTCTCAGGTAAAAACATGGTGTTTTTGTTATTTGCAATTTTTCCATCTTCACTGGGGTCTTGTGCCCCTAACCCCAGCAAATATGGAGGGACAAGTGTATTTTGGCAGTGGTATATTTGTCTACCGGCTATAGTGTACCAGAATTTCCCATGTATAGTATTTCTTAATAATAAAGATACCAACTTCCGGTTGGTGATGGCGCCGCTAAGAGCAAACTTTTAGCTGTTCTGCTAAGGGCTGCTCGCACAGCGTGGTTTTGGCTGTCAAGAAGACATCGGAGACAGCCAATCTTTGCATCCCCGTGGAGGGGAAACA
>NC_056522.1:229086016-229106470 GCF_019175285.1 Sceloporus undulatus | reverse complement strand
GAAACACGAATGGGTCCTACAGGAGTCTGATTCCCACTCTCTTGGGCAAGATTGACAACTAAATTGCCCTTAGAGGTGGAGGAGACCGGAGGACAAATGCACCCACGCTGATGCCGCCATAAGGCTCACAGACGCAGCCAAATAATATGAACGGTATCCCTACAATCCTGAAAACCTTTAAACTGATACATTTCTTTGACTTCAAAAATTGCCTGAGAGACATTTATTACAGTTGCATCTTTATTTCCTCATATACAATTGGATAATAACATCAAGATACCATACAGACAATTCATCTCCATAGAATGAGTAAAAGAATGGACTGAGAGGAGAAAAATAAGATCAAAATAATATCAGACAGAAAACGAAAAGGACTTGAAAAGACTGATTCAATAAGGGAAAATATACAAATATATAAATACAAACTGAAAACCCGGGCTAAAGAATCCATTTAATTGGGTGGAGGAATTGAAGAAACAGTGGAGAGACAGAGGAAACTAAACGCAGAAGCCCGAGAGAAACAAGGTGTTCAAGGGGAAAAAAGCGAAGGAAAGACGAGTGAAGAGTGTGAAATCTGGAAAGGGGAGCGTGGAGGTAAAATGGAAGCTGAGAGCGGAGGAAACCTGGAAGGACGAAACCCCAGGGCTGAAGACTGTGTGGGAGAGATTGGAGAGCGGGACGGGGGTCTGGGGGGGGTGAAGAGCCGTGATGGGGGCGCGGAGGCAAGAGCAAGAACAAAAAGCAGACCCAAAGGATTCAGGGTGCTCGAGGCAGAGAAACGCGGAGGAGAGTCGGAGGTCAGGGAGCGGAAAAAACCTGAAAGCGCTGAGAAGAACCAGGCAGAGGAATAGACGTGGAAAGGGGTCAGAGAACGGAGGGACCTGAAAGTAAACAGAGAGAAAGGCAAAGACATGGAAGAAAGCCTGAAAGTGGGATTGGAGAGACCTGAAAGAAGTGGGGGCTTAAAGTGGTAAAGACAAAGGAGGGAGGGATTGTGAAGGAGACAAGGTTTGAAAGGGGCAGTGAATAAGGAAGAGAGGGGACCGAGGAGTTGGAAAAGAAGAGTGAAGAGGACAGAGAAAAACGGAGGTTTAAGGCACAGAAACATAGGGAGAAGGCAAACGGAGAGACCAGGGGAGGGCTAGATTGGGTTGGAAAACCTAGAGGAGAAAGAGAATAAAAGTAAAGAAGCACGGAGGGAGGAGAAGGGGAGGAATTATAGAGTGATCCCTAACAGAGGAGACAAGGGAATATAGAAGGGGGCATAGAAGAAAATAAGAGATGAAAAATAATAAGCAAAGAAACCCAAGGAGAGCCCAAAAGAAACCAACGGGACGGGGTAACAGGACGTGGGAGGGGAAAAAAAACGCCAAAGCAAAGTCCATAGAGCAAAGAATAGGATCTGGGAGGGGGAGCAAAGAGAGTGAATTGCTGTGTGGGGAAATCTAAAAAGCGACATTGGGATATCTGTAACTGTTTAAATCTGTATAAATCTGTATAAAGGGAGAAAAGGGTACCTGACAAACTCTGGGGCAAAAATAACTGGGAACGACTGATACTGTATAGAAATATTTAAGTGTACCTAAGTTTTGTGTTGTTTCCACTCCACTTTCTTGCATAGACCTTGCCTCTTTAACTCTTAAAAGGAAGTGACAGTAAGGAAAGGCTGAGCAAAATTAAAGGAAGGTTCCCCAGAGAAGAGAGGAGGGAAACACTAAAGAAACAACGACCCTGGCGGCTGAAGGTGCAATAGAAGAAATAAGTATACAAAGGACAAAAAGTTATAAAAACTAAATAAAAAAATAAAAATAAATTAATAATAAATATTACTAATAATAATTAATAGGGCACTGAGAGTAAGTAAGACAGGGACTGCTCCAAGTTCCTCAAAGACTTAAACGTCTGCTGACTAAATAAGATCAAGAAAGTGAAGATGGCGACAGGAACAAAACAGCAACAAAAAGTACACACAACAACAACTTCAATACAAAGAAGAATTTGTAGATTGACGAAACACAAGTACAAATTATTACTATTGGACGAAATAAGACAATGAGAACGGATATGAAGAGAGATAAGGTGATTTATTAGAATGGATATGAAGAGGGACAAGAGGATTTGAAAACAGACATGGAAAGAATGAAGATCGAAATAAAAGAAGGATAAAAACAGAAATTGCTGAGATCAATCAAGCAATAAAAACATTACATTGGATGTAAGACAGGTTAAGACAAAAGTAAAAGTCCTGGAGAAAAAAACCAGGAATTGAAGATAAACTTAAAGTGGAAATAGAAAAAGGAAAGACTACAAGATGAGAAGATTATGTGGGAACAGAAGATGAGAGAGAGATGCTGAAAATCAGAGGACTTCCAGAAATGGAAGGGGAGAAAATTTTTGAAAATATGACAAAATATGGTAGAATTTTCGGAAAGGACAAAGAATCGATGGAAATGGAACTGGATTAAGCATTTCGTGTGAACTCTTGAGTAGCAAGACAAAAGAAATTGCCGAGGGACGTCGTTCTCTATTTTGTAAGGACCCAGATGAAAGAAATGATTTACAAAGATATTTTGAAGCAAAATTAGTGGTAGATGGTGTGGAACTTCAGATTTTGAAAGACGTCCCGGGAACTATTCTGAGAAACGTAAAGATTTCTCTTTCCTAACAAAAGTCTTAAAAAGATACGACATTCGATTAGGTGGGAGATGCCTGAAGGTATCTCATTCCGGTACAGGCAGAAAAGAGAATTATGACACAGACGGAAGCCAAAGGAATTTTCTAGAAGATTTTATGAAAGTAAAGAACAAGAGAAGAGGAGGAAAGAGAGGAAAGAAAACCGAATCCATGACAAACCTACCAATAGGGGAAGAGTGAAAGAACCAGAAGCAGACGTTTTAAGTTCAGGAGAAAACGCGTAGATGATGGATAGCTGTTTACGATTAATATCTTGGACGTAAAAGGACTTAACAGTCCTCAGAAGAGAAAGAAAGTAAATCATTATCTGGGCAAATTAAAAAGCGTATCATATGTCTACAGGAAACCAAAATTAAAAAATCCGATGAAAAATATCTGATTTGTAACAATTAGGAAAGAATTTGTAGCAAGCGGAGAAAAAAGAAAAAAATGAGTTGTGATATATGTTAAGGAAAAGATAAAAGCACGTAGAAGTATTTAAAGACCAAAAGGACAGTATTTAGGGATAGAAACAAATTGTCAACAAGGGAAAATTCTAATTATGGGGTATATGCGCCAACGAAAATAGAGAAAACTTCTTTCAAAATTTAAAGAAAAAGATTGAACAATTGGATTTGAAAATGTGGTCATGTATGTGATTGGAATGGGGTTATGACCCACAACAGATAGGAGATCAGTAACTAATAAAAAAGAATCAAGGCAAATTACCCAAAGTTTTTTGAATGAAAAACACTTTGGCACTAATAGATATTTGGAGGGAAAATCGGGAACACAAAGGACTTTACATTTATGGATAGACATAAATCATGGTCGTCGATCGATATGTTTTTTGTTTTGTCAGCATTAGCCCCCAAGATTGTAAAGTAGATATCCTCCCAAAGTTATTTCTGACCATTGCCTATAAGTTGGAAATGAAAGGAACCCATAGAGATTTCAATTGGAGATTAGATGAAATTTGTTAAAGGCTGAAAGTATACTAAACAGGCTAAAGAATTTGAATGGTTCTTTGATATTATTTAAACAATGAAGTGGAAAACAAGACTGTCTGGGATGCCTCTAAAGCATTCATGAGGGGCTTCTTTATTCAAAAAATAGTGAAGGCAGAGAAAAAAAGGAGCCAAAATGGAAAAGATTACACAAGAAATTAAAGAAAAAGAGAAGGTGTCTAAAACGACCCTAGTAATAAAAGTAATACGAGAAATAGCCAACTTAAAAAAACAAATTTCACTAATTATGGTTGAGGAATGGAAACCAAATAAGATTTACAAACAAAAATATTTCGAACTGGGAAATAAGCCAGGAAAATGGCTAGCATGGAAACTGAAAAGAAGAGAGAACAGATAACAATCTGGAAAATTAGGAGGAGGAAAGTTCTTGTAGAACAAATCAAATCAGAGAAAGCATTCCAAAATTATTATGAAAAGCTCTTTCTAAAAAGATAATAAAAAAAGAAAGATGTTGTAAATTTCTAAAGAAGGATGAAACTAAAGCGGAAACGTTTTGGAAACAAGTGTATGAAGAAATGGAGAAAATACTAAACATCTCTATTAGGGATAATAAAAGATGATAATGCCGAGAGAAGATATGGTAAATTGATATTCTATATGATATCAGCGGCAAGAATGGTTTATGCAAAAAAATGGAAAAGTAAAGAAAACCCAACACTTATAGAATGGTATGACAAGATATATGATATCATGATTTCAGATAAACTGACATATTTGCTTAAGAATGAGTCATCTAATGAAGTTGAGAAACAATGGGAACCAATCATGAAATACCTAACGGAAATGGGATAAATGAAACCTGATTAAGATATAAGAATGATACAGGATAAATAAAAGAACTATAAATTGCTAAGGAATTAAAGGTGTTAAGACAATATTGGCAATTGTTTGTATACAGAAACATTAATGTCTACAATAAAAGTCAGATAACAGGACACTTAAGTGAAGATATGATTAATAATAATAATAATATTTATGCAATTATATAAGAAAATAGATATAGCAAGCTCTAGTAATGTATATGAAAAAAAAGATAATATGAAACTTAAGAGGAATTAAAGGAAAGTCATAATAAATGATGTAATTTAAATATTCAGTTTAAAGGATGGGAAGATGTTTTTAAATAGTTTATTTGATTTGATTTTTTTTGTTTATTTATTGATGTTAATTTTGTTTTTTGTATTTGTAATATTTGATATATAATTTGATTATGTTGTGGTTTTGTATTGTATCTATTGTTTGATTGTTTGTATTTTAATAATAAAATTTATAAAATTTTAAAAAATAATAATAAAGATACCTAGAATCACTGGAAAAGAAATAGGGAGGATGACCCACACAGGGTTCGCCAGTGGATTAAGCCCTGGCATTTGATCAAATATGTCAAGTGGTGTGAAGATTCTCTGCACCTCACATAATGCACCTCTTTGGTAGCAGGGAGAACCCAAATTTCTTAAATGTTCAAGGGCTGGAAACAGTGAGCACTCCTCAATCTCTCCTTCTATACTATCCTGGTTGAGGCGGAAATTCAAGATCCAAGGAACTCTTACATCAACTTTATTCATGACCAACTTTGTTTTGGACAAATGCTGCTTGAAAGGCAGCCCTTTACAACCAACTGCAAAAGAGTAAGAAAATAAAAGAGTTTTAAAACAGTTATATGATGTGGTATAAGGTCTGCCTCTCTCTCTCTCTCTCTCTCTCTCTCTCTCTCTCTGAGTTTATCAGGACTACACAATGGTAATATTTTGATATCACTTTAATTGTCATTGTGCTCTGCCATGGAATCCTGGGATTTGCAGTTTAATGAGCAACTTGGACTTCTCTGCCAGAAAGCTCTAGTTGTATGTGCAGTAAAGAATTGCATGAATCTCACCAAAATGCAAATCCCAGGATTCCATAGGATGGAACAAAGGCAGTTTATACATTATTTATTATTCATTTAAAGCATTTCTGTATTGCCTCTCAGCCCACAAGGGCTCCCAAGGTGATGAGCAAATAAAAAAACAGATGGAAATAGTACTGAGATTAAAAACATGTTAAAACACATTAAAATACTCTTTAAAAACTCCTAAAAGCAGTATAAAAGCTGCAAAAATACAGTTCTAAAATAGTGAAAACAGCGATTTTGGACACTATAAAGTGATAGTCATATTTAAATATTGAAGGGGTGTCATATTGAGGATGGAGCAAGGTTGTTTTCTGCAGCTCCAGAGACTAGGAAACAGGGCAATGGATTCAAAGTATTGTGGAGATGGGGATGGGAGTAGAAGATTTCACCTAAACATGAGGAAGAAGCTCTTGATAAGAGCTGTAGAACAGTGGAACATACTGCCTTGGAGACTGGTAGAGTTTCCCTTTTTGAAGATTTTTAAACAGAGACTAGATGGCCATTTGTTTGGAGTACTTTGATTATGTCTTCCTTCATGGATCGCTATTGAGGTCTCTTCCAACTCTGTGATTCTAAAGTAGTGCAATCAAACTGATACTTGCTGAGGAGGAAGATCACCAAAGGAAGACCAAGACACCAGGCTGGAACAAAGGCCACGACTTTATTGAACAAAGCAAACAGGGGTAGGGTTGGCCCCAAAGCATGAGGTCTGGATTTGGAACATCCATCAACCCCTGATTGATTGATGAACCAATTAGCCTAGTCATGGCCAAGCTACAGAATGACATAGGGGCAACAGAAAAGGCCTTCTCAAAGACATGCAACCCGATGATCACATGTTCTTGTTAAGCCCCTAGTCACCAGGAGATGCTGTATCAATGTGCCCCCCGCAATGGCCACACTGTATGCCCTCAGTGCTCCTATGTCCCAAAGGGACCCCCGATCCAGTACTACGCAGCACTGGAAACCACGCCCACCAGATCCAAGACCTATGCTACCACCCCCACAAAGTTGTGTCAAGAAACACCCACACCTAGGAAGGGAGGGTGGGAGATCCGAGCTGGAATGGTGCCCCGGCAGGACGCCATGTGGCCTTAAATAGACCAAGCAGCAGAACGATGCTGGGAGAGGGAGGAGGCACCGCCTCACTGGCACCTCAGTCAAACGGGAGGCACTTTCGCTCCACTTAGGCATGCTGGGAGTTGCAGTCTCCCAGTATTGGGGAGTGGAAGGCCTGCCCCTTCCCAAGAGACCAACGGTGTGCCCACCCAGCCCCAGCAAGGCATGCTGGGGCTCAGGTAGGCTGTGTGGGCCTGCCGGGAGGTTCCCCACCCCGGCAGTAACCAGGCCGGCCCCGGTAAGTTGGGGGGGGGTCCTATTTACATTGTGCATTGTGCATTTACTCTGTTGTAATAGAAAATATCACAAGCTTATGAGTTCTTCAAAGTAGGGAGGGGAGTTGCCAGCCCAGACTGCACTTGAAGGAGATGCCCCAAGGCTAGTCTTTCTCAGAGTCCAATGGCACGCTCTAAACAGAAACACACTGTCTTCTCCATCAGTCTTAAGCCATATTCCTGGGCCAATGTTTTTCCAATGAAAGATACCTTTTCTCACATATTGAGCTTTGATACCGAAAAGCTGTTTATTTCATTTTACCCAGCATACAAACCTGATAAGGTTGTAACAGCAAGGGTTTTTCCCCCTAGAAAGTGAGAGATTTCAGACCAATTATGTTTGTTCATATAGCAGCAATACAATTGTTATCTCCAGTGTGGAAACACACCATCTGTTATCTTAATGGCTTTCCTCCCCTGGCCCATTTTCCCCCTTTTTTCTCTTTTTTGCCAGAGTAAACTGGCAAGTCCTATTCCTTGGTGAAAGGAAGTGGAATGACTTGTTTATTATAACATGGCCTTTAAAAAAAAGTATGGGACAGAAAATTATACTGTATATTTTCTAATTTCCAAGACAAAATATGAAATCAAATCCAGAACAAGCCACAGGAATTTAAAATAAATTTTGAAGAGAATTTGAAGCCATGCTTTGACTTCTCCTCATATGCTTTTTTTTTTATCCATACCTCTTAAAATCTATGCTGATCTTCTATGGTTTTAACTTGTCTATATCCTTCTTAAAACTAAACACAGTATTCGAAATGAGACCTGAGCATCAAAATATAGTGGAAGTATTACTTCCCTGAACTTGCAAACTATGGCCCAGTACTGATCTCCCAAAAAGGAAGGTCTGCCAGTACCTTTTTTCCCTCACAGGGAAGCAGCAGCCACCAAACCATGCGGGTTCCCTGTGGAGGGAACTTTTTGTGCTGCACCAGTTACACCCGAGTGCGCCAATGTTGCTATTCATCCGTCATGTCACAATAGTGGTGCCTATATACATGGGGCACTACCATTGTTATGGTGCTGCACCGTACTAGGGTCAGGGACCGTGCGGTTGCCATGTGGTCCCTTAACCCTAGTACACCGCCAGCACGGCACATTTGGCCCATCTAGACTGAGCCAAAGGGACCAAACAGGCCAAAATAAAGCTGCTTTGGGTCATTTTGGAGGTATGCTGTTTAAATGATGCATGCATCCAAAGAGGCCAGAAACCGTGCCAAAGCCATGCTCCAGTCCTAAGGAGTGGAGCGCAGCTTTAGCACAGCTTCTGGCCTCTTAAGATGCCTGTGTCATTTAAACAGCATAGCTCCAAAGTGACCAGAAGCAGCTTTATTTTGGCCTGTCTGTTAGGTCCATATGTAGGCTAAGATTGCATATGACAACTTGGATGCAGGATCACACTGCCGGCATATGTTAAATTTATGATCAACAATATTCCCAAGCTTTATTTTTCACATATAGTACTGCTGACTGCAATATCCCCCATCCTGTACTTGTGCATTTGGTTTTTGTGACCGAAATGTAGAATTTTGCATTTGTCTCTGTTGAATGCAATTTTATTAATTTCAGCTCACTTTGTCAAGGTCCTTTTGAATTTTGTTCCTATCTTCCACTGTGTTGGATATCCCTCCCAGTTTTGTAACAGCTGCAAATTTGACAAGGTATTCCTTCCATCCTATCATCTAAATCATTAATAAAAATATTAAAGAGTTGACTCAGGGATAGAACCCTGCAGTACTCCACTTGAATTTACCTTCCAATCTGAAGCATAGCTACTGATGGTGTATCTTTTACTATGGTTTTCCAACCATTTATAGATTCATCTGATGTGTTTCCATCTACTTCATATTTAGTCGGTTTGCTAATCAAAATATGGGTTTTAAATGAACATGAAATCCAAGGTCTGTATTTGACTATACTCTCTTTTGCCTTGTACAATTGTGAATTCTAGAATTATATTGTAATTCTCCCTAATGCACCAACTGTTTTGATTCCAGTGACTAACTCCACCCTATTGGTTACTATCCATTCTAGGAATGATGATCCCCTTGTTCCTTCCTCCACCATTTGAAAGAGGAAATTGTCTGCAAGGCACATCTGGAATTTGTTGGAGAGTCTGTGCTTAGAAGAGCTAGTCTTCTAGTAGATATCAGGATAATTGAAGTCTTCCATAACTACACATTCTTGTTTCTTGGACATTTCTAAGGAATGTTTCAGAAAAGCATCATCCACCACATTGGCCTGTAGTAAACTATCTGTTTTTATTTCTTTTTCCATTTCTTTTTACCCAAATGCTCTCCAGTTATCCAGTTTGAAAATTCACATGAATTTCTGTACAAGTGATTTTTTGACATATAATGCTACTCTCTGTTTCTTCCCCATCTATTCTTTTTGAACAGATTATATCCTTCTGTTGTTATATACCTATCATGAAACTCATCACACCAAGTTTCTGTTATATCTATAAGATTATGTGTACCTTCCTGCACTAGGACATCAAGTTCATCTTGTTTCCTAAACTGTATCCATTGGTACATAGGCATCTAAAGCATTGTCTGTTCTCACATTGTATTGTACTGTAAGTTCTCTTCTTCAGTTCCTCCTCTAGAATCTGCATCCTTGTGTTTAGAGCTTGCTTTTGGACAGCTGTTTACAGTATCATTTTCAATCTCCAAGGATTTAGTTTAAAATCCTCTGGATCAGATCCATGCTTTTGCCAAAGACATTCTTCCCAGTTTTCATGACATATAAGAAGTGAAGACCATCATCCCAGAAGTCAAACTTCTACCATCTATATAGTCATTCACTTTTAATATCTTCTGATCTGTATGTAATCCTCTGTTCTTCACTGGCAGAACTGAAGAGAACACCACCTGTGCCTCAAACCTCTTCAGTTTTCTGCCCCAACTTCATAGTCAGAGATGATATACTCAAAGGCATTCTTGGCCATGTCATTGGTACCCACAAGAATAAGGAGAAAGGTGTGTTTGATGAGTTTTGGCAAGTTGTCCTGGCTATGTGAATCAGGAAGACAGCACAGTTCCTCAATTATCTTGTCAGTCTGGCATAGTTATTCCTATCACCCTGAGTAATGAGTTCCCAACCACCAGCACTATTATTTTCTTCCTGTTAAGACTGGTAGTTGCCTTGCCTCCTTCCCTGACATATTGTTTTTCTTGTTGCTGTTTTCCTGTGTGAGCATCTTCACTGCTGCTAACCTCCTGAAGATGTAGGAAGTGACTGGTTAACTTTAGAGGTTCTGAATCCTTCCTGTATGGTCTGTTCCCTACAGTGACCTTTCTCCAAGGTATTTCTGCATTGTTACAAGCTTCTTCATTTTCATTAGTAGTTTATGTTCTCTGATGAGACTCAACATCAAGCTGTGGTGTGGTGACCTTGTCTTCCAAGAGGGTGCCACAGAGATGGATGTGCCAGTGTATTTCATCTCATAATAGTGGTGTCTCTCCACTTTCAATATGAAATTATGTCTTGGGAAGCCAGAAATTACATCCAGTCCCAACTCAAACAGAATGTCACCCACAGAATACTGCTCAATTTGAAGTACAACTAATGAAGTGGGCTCCAAATCTTGAAAGCTTAAGTTGTGATAAAAATGTGTGGGTTTTCAAGGTGTTGTTTTTGTTGCAACAAATTGACACAGCTACTACACAGAAACTCTTCCTAGCTCACAAATAAACATTACAGTGAGGAAAATTTAATAAAAAAAGTAATATTGTCATTGCATTCATACAGAACAATGCAATGTTCCAAGGGTCGCTTTCTTTTCTTTGTGGTGGATGACATTTCAAAGCAATATTGTTATCACAGGAGTTTGAAAAATCTGCTTTTAAACCTCTTCCCAGAAATATCATTTGAACATGGAATGACAACAGCAGGTGTTGTTTGTTTGTTTGTTATTTGAAAGATTGATTTGTTGCTTGATTTTGAAAGAAAAGTTCAGTAGCATAGCATCAGTCTTGAAAATGAATAAACATCACAAAGCCCTATTTCTTCATGGTAGTTTTTGTCACTTCTTGCAAGGTGACATTCAGACTTGTGCAGCATTATTTTTTGAACACAAGCCTATAAGCAATGGAGTATCAACCCTTGTTATAAATATCTGTAGATAAGCACACAATAATTTAGCTAAGCATGTAATCTGTAACTCAGTTGGTATTTCCGACTTCTACAGGATGCTTTGACCCATGTGATCCAAGCAGCTGAAAGGAACAATAAAGGACAACACTGAAGGGAATCTCTCTACCATTCAAGACTACACATACTTAAGGCATATTAAGCCAGCATAATATAGTGGTTTGAATGTTGGACTACAACTCTGGAGACTAGGATTCAGTTCCTCACTTGACCATGGAAACCTACTGAGTGACCTTGGGAGAGCCATACACTATCAGTCCCAGAAATCCTTGTGACAGGGTCATCTTAGTGTTGGTACAAGATGGAAATGACTTGAAGGTACACCACCACCACCACAACAACAACTACTACTACTACTTAATGTAATGTGAGTGAAAGGGCAAGGATGATGATGAAATAAGGCTCTCCCATCAAGTGTTCTGATCAGTAACATGACAGGAGATGCCATTCCAGTCACAAAGCCCTGTGCCACTGCAATCATTCTGAAATGTCCTTTTAAGATTAGAGGATCAGAATAAAAAGGAAAGCTTTTGGTCACCTCATAAATGTTTTTAGAAGGGGATAGTGAAGCTAGTGGGCCATGAGTGACCCTTTCACCCCACTTTTGTGGCTTCCAAATTCCCCTGCCAGGCTCTGCAAACTCCCACATGCCTTTTTATTTCTGGTGTGATATTCAGGTGATTTTTGCCAACAAAATACCCCCTAAAAATGTCCCCTAAAATTCAAAAATGCTCTTCTATGCCCAAACCACCTAACCCCACCCAGCAACATATCATATAATGGACAAATGCCAACAGGAGCAGATGTCACATCACTTCCTGTTTCCATGTGGCTGATATGTGGCCCAAAAGAGGATTTGTGTGTGTGCAGACAGGTGTTTGGTGCATGGGTCAGGGAGGAAATTATACTAGGTACAATAGTCCTTCCTTTCTAAGTTTGGATCCCCGCCTTTTTCCCTCTCTGCTACACTCCTCACATTAATCAGATATGTGTGTTGGTCACTGATCTACAGTTTTGACAGTTTGTCACATAATTATTAAGATTGTTCTTTCATAGGTTTCTTGCCTTCAGCTGAATTTTGGCTCCTGCTCTGTAACGCAGCATTCAGAGATTTTCCCCCTCCTCTTATCATTTCATCATTTCAAGAGAAAGGGAGAAGGAGGATGAAAAAAGTACCCTGTAGGCTGTGTGAAGACAACATTGACTGACTACAGAGTTGGTTGGGATTTTTTCTCCTAAAGTTTTTCAGTCAAACAAACTCCTACTTAACTCTCAGCCTAAATGTCACACTAAGATCCAGAAACTTGAATGTGCCCACTGTGTGACATTTAGGTTGAAAGTTAAGTAGGAGTTTGACCAGAATGACACTCTAGATGTCCCTGTATAGGGGCATAACTGTTGGAGTTTAGAGGGTTCGTTGGTCCCTTCAGGAGCCTGACACCTCTCCATTGCTTACCCCCCCCCCCCCAATATAAAAACATACCAATATTTGTTTTTAACATAACACCAGCTAATGCACTATACTGGCTTGTGGGCAATTTCAACATGGTTTGGATGTTCACCAGGCCATTGTTTAAATGGAAATAAACAGAAAAGTCAATTTTAAAAACATTTGAGGAAGGCATCTGTGGGCTACATGCAGCCTTTGGACCATCCTTTCCCCAACCTGCTGTAAGTTAAGGCAGGACAAATTAAGGCAGGACTTATGGGACTTTCAGAGAGCCAGCATAGCATAGTGGTTTGAGTGTTGGATAAGACTGGAGATCAAGGTTCAATTCCCCACTTGGCCATGAAATCCACTGGGTGAACTTGGGCAAGTCACATGTTCTCAGTCTCACAAGAAGGCAATGGCAAACTTCCTCTGGAGAAATCTTGCCAAGAAAATCCCATGATTTAGGGTCACCATGTGTCAGAAATGACTGGAAGGCACATGACAACAACAAATATGGGACTTCCACTGCTGGCTCATTGGTTTTATTCAAGACGTGCTGAGTAGTGATGCACCTAGAACACAATGACCAAGGTAAATCTTTGTATACAACACCTAATCGTGAAAATTAATTCCAAAGCATCAGAAATCGTCCAAAAAGCAACTGTTTTTAATATGTAAAACTACTGCTCCATTCCCAAGGGCTATTACGAAAAGGGAAGACTTTTTCCCCATTTCCCTTTACAGTGTAAACTAATCAGCTCTCTTAATACAAATGCATAGATAAGTCAATTTACAACCTTTTACTCTGCCCATTTGGGGGGGGGGGTGGTCATTGAATTTGTAAATAGTGCAACTCATCAGCAAGATACCCACTGCCACTGGCAAATGGGGGAACAAGCAATTTTGTATAAGCCTTTTAAAAAATGTATGCCATCTCACTGCATGAATGTTTGAATTGCTGCGCCGAGCAAAACCTAGCCTGTTTCTTCAGCACATCCTGCTTTCATAGCATTATCTCTTGTACATACAGTGCCTGCTGTAATTTACAGATGGCTCTACCTCCAGGTATGGAATGACCTCTGTCAGTATAAGCTAAATAGGGCTTGGGACTGCTACAGTTTCAAATCAGATGGAATGGGCTATGTTTAGTATTTACCATAGAAAAAAAGTAGCATCTTATAGGTTTATTTTTTAAAGCTGCAGCAGTTTGACTAACATTTTGCTGCACACATCGTTTCCTGAATGGCATAATTGGGACCTAAAGTATGAGGGAATTTGCTCTTATAAACATTGTGAGGAAATGGCCTTGGCTATTTAATCTAAAGAGATGCTAATAAAAGTTCAAACTCAATTTCACTACTAAAGCTCAATGACTCTATTAAAGCTATGAGTATGAGCAACATCACAATGGTTATTCTATATTGTGTATAGATGGTGTTATCAAGGAGGGGTTGAAGGAATGGAAAGTAGTGTAGATGGATATTCGTCACCTAGAAGCAGAGTTTGAACTTTTTTTTTCACTCCTCTGCATTCATGGCTGTGTAGCTTTTAGAGAATTAAGATGATGCAGAGATGGATGTTGCTACCTACAGAATACAGAGTGGCAGATTAACTGATTCTGTCACTAGCCACAAGCACCTTATTTTGCAATAGCATTAGCATAAGCAGATGCATAGAAATGGATATATATTGTAGCCAATTTTCATTTCATGATGTTTAGGTGGAGGCTGAGTTCCTGGATTGGGAAAAACATCACAGATGCATAATATCCCAACCTCCTTCCTCTGCTGTACACACACACACACACACACACACACCCGCCACTGCAAAAAATCCCAGCCATTTTGTGTCTGCAGTTGGAGTGGCAGAAAAGCATCCTATAGATGGTTGTACAGGAATGACATCATCCTCAGGACATCTGGTACCGAATTCTAAAGTCCACAATAATCCCAAAAGTGAAATACTATGGTGTATGGTGGCTCAAGTGGTTAAGACACTGACTCTGTTGATTGCAAGACTGGCAGGTTGGCAGTTCGAGGCCCGGGTGCCGCATGATGGGGTGAGCTGCCATCACTAGTCCCAGCTTCTGCCAACCTAGCAGTTCAAAAGCATGCAAATGCAAGTAGATAAATAGGTACCACTCTGGTGGGAAAGTGAACAGCATTCTGTGCAATCATGCTGGCCACATGATCACAGAGTAGTCTCTGACAATGCTGACTCTTCAGCTTAGCAACGGAGATGAGCACTGACCGCCCCCTATGGTCAGACATGACTTGACAACCTTGTCAATGGAGAATACCTTTACCTTTACCTTTTACAACACCCCATCACAGTTCCCTCACAGGCTTCCAGGCATTGTCTACAAATGCCCATCAGCTCTGAAGTCATGTCAGCCATTCTATGATGTAGATGATGTCAAAAAGCACCAGATCTAAATAATGTGTGAGATCCAGTGTGGGTTGTAGTGGTTTGAGCATTGGACTATGACTTTGGAGGCCAGGGTTTGAATCCTGGCTGAGTCATGTAGACCCACTGGGTGACCCTTGGGCAAATCATACTCTCTCAGTCTCAAAGGATGGCAATGGCAAACTGATATGCTCAAAGCACTAGGCATATAAGATCTCAGAGTCCTTATGACATGGTTGTAAGAAAAGTCAGTATTATTACCTAAGAACTGCAGAAGGGATATTGTGTGCTGAGAGACAGAGATAGAGGGGGTGGGGGGAGGAAGAGAGAGAGAGAATGGTATACTTGAGATGTTAAGACAAAAATCAAACTGGGGACTGTCTGGTTTGTAAAGCAATTAGGTAGGAGACATGGGGGTCATTGTATTGATATAAGTTGGGTTGATATGCATGTATATGATAGGCATTCCTCAAGTTATTTATATTTACAGTCCACCCTTGCCTTGCGCAGGGATCCATGCCGGACCCCCCCCCCCCATGTAATGCAAAAAGCGTGTATGCTTGAACCCTATTAGATATAATGGGGGTTATGCTTGCCACACGGCCGTGCACAAACACCACAGGCATGCACACCACTCTCCCATTCTCGTGGTGGCTTCTGCGTATGCTGGAAGCCACCTATAACAAGTTCGTGTATGGCGCAGGCTCACTGTATTTATGGCAGAATACCATTTTGACATTTTCAGTGTTATTCTCCATTGAGAGGAAAACCAATCAGTGAATGCCTGTAGCTTTGAAAGAAGCTTACGAAAAAGTAAGACACAGCTTACTTACAGCTTCTAAGTTCCTAACCTTTCCCAGAAAAAAATAGTAGGCTATTAGTGGAATCTGTGGACAGGTTATGCCTTTCAGGTAGAAACTGAGTACAAACCCAGATGTCGCATTAATCATGCCATCTCTTTCTTGGGGAGAACAACTGGCTTAGGACTAGAGAGAAAATATATTTAATCCTTTCCATCATGATATTTTCCTATGCCTGCTGCCCACCGTTGCTTACCTTTAGAGATGTCATTTGCTGCCACGTCTAATTTGACCAGGATTGTAGCTCTTGTGGAATCTAACATAACACTGGGCTACTCCATAAGAGCTAGAAATTTTGCACACATGCCACCCGCCCAACACACAAAAGGTTATGTTGAGTTTTTTTACTTAGGAATTTTACACTCCTATTCACATCCTCCACAATGCCTTCAAAATATACCTTTTCGTGCTGAGCTGCTTTTGGGGCGAAAGCAGCTGTGAAGTTGGTCTGAGCTATGTTGTTGGGTAAAAAGTGTGCTCCAACTTTAAATATTCATGTATTCATGTCTTTTCCATGGGTAATGAGAGACACCAAGCTATGGCATTGCTAAGCAGAGAAACTACATGTGGTGTATGTCAATGATACCATTTGGACACTTGGTGTGGTTTGGGCATATACACTGTCAGCTACATATAACATTCCTTGAGCATCAATGGAAAACATTACCCAGAGGTCATGGAATGCAGTTCTAGAATCCAGCTGGTTTCCTGAAACTACAGTTCCCACTCAAGTCAACAGGATACATTTCCAAATATATAAGCATAAGACTGTCGTGTAAGTCTTTGGAGCAAAAAGTTTAAACTAGGTCTTCATTGCAACAGTATTGTCACAAAGCACAGTTATTGTAAATCATATAAATGAATGTTTACCTACCTATATTTTTAAAAAAGCAGGGCTGTAATATATAATAAAAAGAACATTCTGATAAATAAATTGGAGACAGTACATGAACTGCAGATAATGTATTGGAATGCTGGGGATTCTAAACTTGATAAATAGCATTTAATAACTCTGCTTTAAAATATACTCCTGTTTTGCCACCATCTTTTATATTAAGGCCAAATTCAGACTCAGGAGAACAGAGTTAATAAGAGACAAACAAAAAAGGAAGACTACAGCAGGATTCAGTTTCTCGTAATGCTTGACCTTGTTTTTCTGAGTTCAAGAAAGCATTACCGTATCTCCCAATCTGAAATTAACTCCATCCATCTCCACATAGGAGAATGTCTGCAAAGTTGTGTCATGATGAAGCTATTCTTTCATGCTGGATGTGGAAAGGTGTAACCACCGTGTAACCCATAGACTGATCTGAAGACGCACTGCTGAAAATGCATTTAAGGCAGATGTGAGCTCCCACAAGCTCAGGAGTGACAACTGGCTTTAAAGTTGGAATTTGTAATTTTCCTGCGTGGAAAGGAAAAATAAGCAAACAGATGGGTGCATGAGCTACATAAGCCAGATAATAGTTCACCAAGTTGTTGGTTTTTTAAAGTAATCCTCAAGAGAGACATTTCAGGGTCAATGGTTCAGAACTAAAAATAATTTAATAAATTGCTATACATTTATTCAATATCTTCTTTTGCACTGATAAATGTAGAAAGAGAAAGGTCAAATAGTTTTAAGCTATACTTAAACTGAATAAATGAAAGCAACAAGATAGCATAGAATGGCGAGAAAGCGATTCCAATTGTTGGAAAGCAACAGAGGAGCAGTTACTCCCTCTTTTGCTGAAGAATCTCTATGGGTAGGGGTGAATGTAACATAGTATATCTATCTGTGTTCCCTTTGAATCACCATGATGTCTCTTCCTTTATTTTGTAAGTAAACAACGCTCCACCTCCCTCCCAGCACCAAAGAATCAGCATTTTGGATGTGTGAATATATCACAACTCTTATGGCTAATAAAATCAAAGTTCTGCTGTTCTAGAATGAATACACTGTTGGAATGTGGAAATATACTAAATACACTGCAGTTGGTGAACATGTTAAATTCAATCTAAATGTATATTATTATTATTATTATTAAACTTTATTTCTATAGTGCTGTAATTATACACAGCGCTGTACAAAGTCGGTAAAATTAGGAGTAAATAAAAGCCTGCCCAAGGCGTACATTCTAAGATAATAACAATTAAAAGAGGAATAGATAAAATTACCATATAGAAAAGGAAAAAAAAACAGATTAAAAACATCAAATACAAATGCCTTGTATTAAGTGTAGTGGTATCCCTTTTCTCCCAGTATGGTGTCCCTCTATTGAAATGAGGAGGAAGGGAATTGTTGTATATCTCTCACCCAGTGCCAGCCCCACAGTCTCCTAATAAGTCCTGCAATGCAGTGGAGCAGAATGGAGGAGGACACAAAGAGTCTCTAGGAGTACGGAGAACTAACAACAACAACAGCAACAACAAACTACTTCACTCCCTGTTCAGTTGCGACCACTGTTGGATCAAAGAGCAGACCCTTCAACTTACATGACTAATCTGGCTCACAGAGGTTCAGCATTACACCATAGAGGCTCCAGGAGTCCACTGTCAGTTCTAAAGCCACATTCCCTCTTCACCAGGAAAGAGGTTGCTCACTGTCTCTGATCAGTATAGGGATTAAAGAGGAGAGCAGTTCATTCTTCTTGAGCAAAGACTGAAATCTGACTCAAATGTTGACTGAAAAACTTAATTCAGAAAGAATGTAGTGGTTTCAGCACAGGACAACTGTGGAGGTCACAGTTCAATTCCCAGCTGGGCCATGGAAACCCACTGGATGACCTTGGGTAAGACAGACACTCTCAGCCCCAGAAAACCCCATGATACATTTGCCTTGGGGTTGCCTTAATTTGGAAATGACTTGAAGGCACACAAAAACAATAGAAGGTCAGTAAGGAACCCAGTGATATCAGAGGGCATGGCTAGCCCCTGAAAACATGTGGCCCACAGATGCTTACAAGACATAGGGTTGGGAAATCTGATCCATTTTAGTTTCCCATCCCTGATCTAGAGTAAATGACTAACCATTTTTAAACTACAGGAGAGTAGATTTCAAGTGAGAATTAAAAGGAACATCTTGCCAGTAAGAGCTGCTCAGCAACAGAACCAATTGTCTTGAGAAGGTGGTGAATCTATTTTTCTGTATATCTTCAAAAAGAGGCTGGACAGCTCCCTGCTGGGGATACTTTAGCTGGAGATCCTGCACTGGGCAGAGGGTTGGATCTGATGGCTGATAAGGTCCCTTCCAACTCTATGATCCTATGATTGCTATAAGTATTTTTTTTTATTTTATACTACATATTTATATGTTGATGGCTGGGATAAAAAAGAAATCCCACACAGAAGATGCCCCCCTCCACAAACACACACTTTATTCTCATATCACAGAAGATCCTCAGGGGTTGCCTGGGGGTTAGGGATTTGGGGATACTTTTTTCCCCATTTGGCTCCCAGCAATAGTGTCCCAATAAAAGATAAACTACATTTGTGCTAGTGTTATTAAGTTACCTTGAAATACATCTTCCAATTCCATTTCAGCAGGACCAAAGTAATTTACTTGTGATTCTTCAACAACTAAGGGAATAAAATGAGATTAGTATGGCAACATGCAAGGATAAACTAGGGTGTTAGGGTTGCTTAAAATTATACCTGTTGGTCTGAATAACTTTCACAGCATTTATGGAGACATAAAATACAAAATACATGCAGTAGCATGTCATCTACTGAAAACACATGTCTGTGTAAGCAGTGTGTAAAATATGCAGAAGTGGGAATCAGGGAAGAAGTTTTTCTTGGTTTTGCATACATTCCAGGGAAATAGAGTGAGTAATTTGCCAAAGAGATGGAAAGAATATTGGCTGGAATCCTCTTAGGGAAGATTTACATATGCCTAAACACTGTAGTTATGGTGCTACACAATGAATCCTGTCCTGATTCACCTTACCCGCCCACCCCATTCCCCTTACCAGGTAGCAGCTCCTGTGACTGTGGGGAATCTGTTCACCTGTCACTCAGGAAGTAGCTGACTGATGGTACTACACCATCCCATGAGTGATCTCCTGAGTGACAGGCAGAAATAGGGGTTCCTTAAGCAATTGTCCCTTGCACTGGAGATTTCTTGCACAAGGGAGAATGGGACCATTAGCCAGCTACTTCCTGATCAACAAAGTAGCAGACCCTCGGTTACTACAGTGGTAAGCTGTGACTTCCTTCTAAGTGAAATTGGGGTAGGTTTGCCATAATTCACTACCACCAAACTGAGACAAAATGTAGAAAAATGTAGGACAAAATTTAGCACAAAGTGTAGAACATTTAAAAATGATGGATACAACCAACTAAAAGCAAAAAAACATTAAGTTTTTTTTTTATTAAAAACACATTAATATGAATCCTTATATTATAGAGATCTTGTTGCACCTCTGAGACTATATGCATCTGAGGAAGCAGACTTTAAGTTAATAATAATAATAATAATAATAATAATAATAATAATAATAATAATAATAGAATTAAGGGACATAGAGATTTGGAGCACCTTTGAGACTAAATGTATCTGAGGAGTAGGGATGTAAAGAATATTCTCCAAAATTCGAAAATTAGGAGAAAAATGGCAATTTCGAACATTTCT
>NC_056522.1:229084733-229085916 GCF_019175285.1 Sceloporus undulatus | reverse complement strand
CTGAGGAGGCATGGTAGGAGGCAGTGGTGAAGGAGGATCAGGGTTCAATCTCTTGCTTGGGCATAAAAACCCCCACTGGGTTAATCACACTCTCTCAGCCTCAAGGGAAGGGGAAGGCAAACTTTCTGAACAAACCTTCCAAGGAAACCCTCAGCAGTGTTGCCAATTTCGCGACTTTCACGCGAAAACGGGGACTTTTCAGAGCTTTTCGTGTGATTTTCGTGCCTTGCTCTAATTCAGTGCCTTTTCCGCGACTTTGGCCCTTGCAGCTCCAGCCTGCTGCCTGCAGAGCAACCAACCCTTTGGAGTGTAACAGTTTTAAGCCAAGAGGGCTGGAGAAAACTCTCTCTCTCTCTCTCTCTCTCTCTGATGACTCCCTTTGAGAGCCAGGAGGGAGCAAGCCCAACCAACCCCAACTGTTTGGAGTTCAGCCAATCAGAGAGAGGACAGTGATTGCCCCTCCCTCAGGCATTCTCAGGCTCCAGGGGCAAAAGTGCTGGAGAGAGGCAGGGAGTGAGGGATCTTGGCGGGCTTAATCCCAATTGCCTTGGATTTCCAAGTAAGAAATAAGTTTTAAGGCACACAAAGGCAATACTTGATAATGGTATCATGGCTTGATGTTGTGGACTTCTGTGTGTGCCTGAGAGTGACATTTGAATTTCTGAATTCCTGAGCTTGAGCAGAGTGCCCCAAGCCTACCTCTCAGGGTTGTTGTTGTACTGTGAGGACCATTTGGGTTGAAGGGAGGAGAATCTAGTGGAGGGGAAAAGTAGAAGAATAGAGGAGATGTGAGGAGAAAAAGAGGTGGAAAGGTGCTTCTGAGCATGGGCAGAGCACCTGGGTAGAAAAATAGATGTTTATCTCCATCTTCCCACCCTTCCATGGGCTGCCCCCTACTAGTTGTGTGATGTGAATGTGGTGATGTCCCTGAGAGTGTGTGTGTGTGTGTGTGTGTGTGTTAGGGATTAAATATGCCTCTGAGCATGGGCAGAGCACCTGGTAAATTGGCATCCCTGCCCTGTCTTCCAAGAATTTTGTTTTGTGGATCTCTTTTTCGTTCCCTTTTCCACTGCCATCCATACTGCAGAAATAATCCAGTTTGTGACTGCTTTAACTCTCCTGGCTCAGTGCTAGGGAATCCTGGGAATTGTAGTTTGTTGTGGCACCAGAGCTCTTTTTGATA